>NW_006800387.1:76378-83124 GCF_000485575.1 Poecilia formosa | reverse complement strand
GATGGCCCAAACCGAACCAGACTGAAAATCTGTTCCATGTTTTCTCAAAAATATGGACGTAAATCCCAGCGGACGGTGAGCTGAAATGAGAAAAGCTTTTTTTGTAAGAAATGACTTGAGTCTGTCTGACGTCAGCATTACCTGATTCGTTCTGCTTAGTCTGGGAAAAAAAAAAGTTTTTCAACAAGATCAGACTAAATGTTTTGTTTCAAACATCTCCGCTTTGAATAGGGGCTACACAAGTAGACTGTTGGTAAAAGTGTAATTTTTAAGACAGAAATAATTACAGACACTAACATAATTAATTTAAGGCTAATTGTTAATGTAGCTCTGACTCCATGAAGACAGATTGACGAGCCATTCTGATCCATCGCTGTCTTAAAAAAAAAAAAAAAAAAAAAAATCGCTGCTTTCATTGACATTCCCAGGAAATAACTTAGGATAATTGTTACTTGCACAATATGGTCTTAAGTGGTTAAGTTATCATACTGACCTACAGAAATAGCACAATGTGCCTTGAACACTGGACTGTGACATACTGTAAAAAAAAAAAAAGAAGAAAAAATTAATCAATCATAGCTTAGGTTAAAATGCTGCAAATAAAAACTCCGTGAAAAGGAGTTTTGTGTGAAAGTTATGATTTGTGTGTGGATGGCCTCTGCAGTGCACTGCAAGATAATGTGCAATAATACTAATGACTAAGAATTCAGAGAACAGAAATCAGAACTGAGCAAGTGTTGATGGTGTTCCCTTTTAAACCTGACAACGCAGAGCTGCTGCCCCAGCACCGGGCTCTCAGAACAATGTTTGCTTTAAGCCTTTTAGCAGAACAGCGTTCCTCTGTAAAGAAAGTGAAAACATGGAAACCAGCGACAGCTGAAGCAAACTGTCTATTTGATCCCTTTACCATAAATGCTACAGTCCAACATTTTGGGGGTATCATGTCGAACCCTATCAACGTTCTTCAACCAAAAGTATCTGAGCCTGTAATTTTATACTTTGCAAATTTCTAGTACTATTCATAGTTGTTATGTGGAAGCTGTATTTTCATGACTACTGCTTCTGGGAATTCTGGAAGCTAGGTTCTCGTACGAGCCTTAGTGGCTTAGGAAGTCGATGCTAGCTTTGACGGTGCGTCCTGTGGACACGTCTATAGCCATGGCTCGAATCTCTGTGTCACCGAACTGCATGAGGGTCTGGATCTCACGGCGTGGCGCTGAACTTTCTGTTCCACTGACATCTAAGCGAAGCGTCCCACACTTCCTGACCCCGGGCTCACTGATAAACCCTGCGCTCTCCTTCTCCGAGCAATAAACATGGATAACTATCACCTGCTGGGAAGGCTTTGCTGGCGTATAGCTGCGTTTCACCATCTCACCCAGTGCCACAGATTGGTCAGCAGCAATGAAAGTATCGAAGACGTCGGTGCACCAGCGGGTTCCGTCCTTTATCAGCAGTTTCTCCGGCGGGTGCTTGCCCTCCACAAATCGATTAAGGACACCTACCCCATATGTTAGGGGTGAACGACGCACTTTAATGACACTGGGATCCAGGCCAAACAGCACAGCACCTTTCAGGATGGTTAGACCAACGTCGTGCGGGATGATGATTCTGGAGCGGCCCTGCAGCATGTTCTGGACAGCCTGCTGCAGCAGGGCAGACTCGGCAAAACCTCCAACCAGGAATAAGAATTTAATGTCGCTAACTTCTGGCTTCTCAAAGAGTTCAGCTGGAGAAGGCAAAGAAAATGAACGAGATTAGCAAAAAACAAAGTAAACTCATTACTATGATGATGTTGAGTTAATTGATTCAGTGGGGAAAATCCCATAGTAAAAGCAAGGTTTTAAAAGTAAATGAATGGTGGCAGAGTTAGGCTGCCTTCACACTGCAGCCTGATGAAGTACTTCAGTAGTAACTTCTCCCCCCTATACGGCGCCCCTGCCTGCTAATGTCAAAAAACCCCACAATTTTGCAATTGCTGTGTTTCCGTTAAATAAGAAATTAAATTAAAATCACACATGAATAAGCTTGTTCACATGATGTCATGAAAAACCACGGCAGCGATGGATGTAAGCAGTTACACAAGATTATATTCATGATTCAGCTGGCACTCATCAACTATCGGCCATCAGAGGAGACATCGGCGACAAGCCCCTGACACCTGGGAGCGGCTATGTGTGCGGCGTTCTGGGGAATTTGTAGTCGGTGGTTTTTACATGGTTTTAATCAGAAGTATTATCTGGTTGTTGAGCATTTTTCTGGTGTGAAAACACAAGATTTTTTTTTTTTTTTTCCGAAATTCCTGTTTCAGTTATGAAAATTTATTTTTGTAACTTCAATTTGCACAATCCTACAGCTAATGGAAATGCAGCTAATGTTTATCTTGGCTGAGGAATCTACAAATTATCCTGGCACAGTGGTTTTAGGGCGTGAGCTTATCTGTCTTACTGTAAGAAAACTGGCCTGCTGAACAAAAACTACTAAGAGAATAATTTTGTTTCAAGAATTACTTCACAATATGCAGAAAAATTATTTCAAGAGCTGCTCTGTCTGGAAATAATACAGTTCCTAAGCAGCAACATATGTGTTTTAATCTTTGATCTCATAAGTAGAGCTTACTGAGATGTTGGATGATATGGTCTATGGTCAGTTTGAAGAGGGTATTCATTGCATCTGGACTCATCCTCAGCATCCCTTGAGATGACCATTTAACAAAGTCCACACTAAGGAGGAGAAGAAAAATCTGCTTAATGCAAAGTCCACAGCATGGCTGAGTCAAATAAATCTTCTTTCTTTTGTCTTCGTCATGAACCGTCCTGTGGCACTCAGGCAGAGTGTGGCAGATGTCACGGTCGGACGGCTGGGGAAGCAACTGTCCTGTCAAACCACACAAAATAAACCTGGTATTTATTTTGTGTGGCTGAGCTGTAATATAACCATAGTCAGTAAGGCTTCAATAATAGTAAAGAGGCAGCAATTAAACTGGAAACTATTTTAGTGAATATTTACAGTCAAGTACAAAATTCTTCATAGACCCTCACAGTTTTCCACTTGAAATGACTTTCTTTCTACAAAGATGTTTGTTCTGACTGGAAATGAGAAAGGTACAGATATTAAACGATAATAAAACAATGTGAAGGAATACTTATTTTTAATTTACACTTTACCGAAAAGGCAAATGTTGGAAATGATTATTTCAATTATCTCCTTTCCATCATGCTGAATCTTTAGATCCCACCACCAGATTCATGTCAGGATGTGGGCTGGACTTCTCCAAAATGCTAATATTACATTCAGCTAGAAGAAACACATTGCTAAAATTAAAAGAGTATGTAATAGAGTAAAAGAGTACATCCAGGGGAATGGGCAGAGCTATTTAAACATTTGTTTTTACTCTTCAAGCTATTGCTTTCACGTCTTTTAGGAGGATGCTAAAATCTACCATTGAAGATATTTCTCATTTCCAAAATAGAAGTTGACACTTGCCCCAAGACTTTTAAAATCTGTGAACTATCTCCCTAAGTTGAATCACTTCAGGTAAACTGAAGAGATTCAGTAAGGATAGTGGCTATCCAAACATACAACTGATCCTGCAGGTATAACTTAGACAATGTGTGGATTATGAAAGCCACAATAAAGTCCATTCACTTGTGCCATCCTTTTCTGATGTTCAAGATCTACTGAAGTCACATGTTGTGTGAGGTCTCCATTCTAGACAAATGGCTCATTAAACACCCAATTTAATATGAAATTTATGCCCACAATGAATGGATGTAAACATTTGATGATTTCTACAGCGTTCCAGTTCGCACTCACTTGCTTTTGCGCAGAGCGTGGTCGACACTGTGACCCCGGAACTTCTTGTAGTAGTCAATGAAGGAGAAAGGCAGGTTGATATTGAGAGGGTTGGTCCTCTCAGGGGCTGCCGCTCTCTTCCGAGACTCAAATGCAATCATCAGGTCCACCCAGGCGGCTGGCCTCTTAATTTTAAACTGGTCGATGAAATCCTGGCCAAAGATCTTACACAGCAACTTCTCAAATTCATAATCAACCCCGATGGAGCCATAAGGTCCACCTAAAGAAAAAACATGGGCTGACGTAAAGAATCATACAACTATACATGTGATGACTGGCTTTAAAAGTAGCTTCTTCCCACACAATTTACCCGAGGCCTTGTAGAGTTCTTTTAGATGTCCTTCTGGAAGACGGATTTGATGGACAGTCAGGTCCACTGTTCCTCCCCCACAGTCCATTACCACATAACGGTCGCCTGTAAAGAGAACAAGCAACGACCGTAAAGCAGCAGCAAACCAAAGGCATGCACTGTTGGATGTTTTCTACCAACATCCTTCCTCAAAGGACTGCTCCAACATACAGTGAATTCTTATTCAATTTGATAACATTCTTACTTAATCAGCTTCCAGCTTCTAGATGTGCTTTGAGAAAATAAATGTTGTCATCAACCTTCTCTAGTTGGTAAACCCTGGAAAGATTTATTTATTTTTTTTCCTAAATTTGGGCTGTCTGCTAATTCAGAGTACTTATCCCAGGGAGACATATCATTGCTCTTTTGCTCTGTAGTTTGTTGTATTTTCATCCTGAACAACAGTTACTTGTTCGTCCAAGCTGTCATTTTTCAATGATAGCTTGACAAACATTTTCAAAATATAACTGTAGAGGACAATAATAAAGATGTGTGTTGCAATCATGTGGCACAAATTCCCCAGAAAACTTTGTTTGTGAATATGCCAAACCCATTGTTGTGGCCTATCCAATTCAAGTTCCTTACCAGAGATTGGCATACTCACTCGCACCATTCTCTTGGAGCTTGCTGTTACACTAAAAAAATAATATTTTTTAGAGCATACTTTACTGCTCCTACTGGTTTGTTTGTCCTTTCTTGCATTCCTCTGAATGCCAAACTGCATTTCTCTTGCCAGGAGGATATTGACAAAATACAGCCTTCATTCACATGATGAAACGGCAGATGAAACGGCATCGGTTGAACATATTCATCCATCTAAAAAAGGCTAACAAGCCTGGTAGTGAACTGTTGTGCTGGCCAATTTATGGTTTTAGTTTTCATCGGCTCCCTTCATGAAGCATGAACGGAACTAATTTACCAAATAATTATCAAGATATCTTGACTTACTGACCACTGCCCTTTCTCAGTGGACATTATCATTATGGCAGATATTTTCTGTTCAACATCTTTCAAGTCAAGCCTGTTGTCCAATTCTTTACTATCCTCACCAAGCCGAAGCTCTTGTGAGGATTTTGGACCAAAAACCTTGTACTTTTTGCTCTTGGATGTTTGCTATAAATGCAAAGGAATAATATTGTTCAATGTTTTCAAATCCTGTACCTGACATGGAAATGTCAAAACTTGCTCACTTTCTAGAAACTGCCAACATACCATCTTCTGCTTTCGAGTCGGTTTATTGTCTTATCCAAATCCATGAGAATGTCAACAATCAAATATAGTCAATTTGTAAATGACTAAAAATTGGAGAATACATGTCACAACAACAACAACAACAACCTAGCAGGTCTTTTGGGAAAAACAAACTGACCAGAAAAAAGTGATACACATTTCTTTTTCTGCCTCTGAAGTAGACTAACAATTTTTTAAATTTAAATTTTCTTATTAAATCCAATATGGAGTTTTAAATTTTTATTGTAAATTTTCAAATAACTAAGCTCTGTCATATCTCAGTGGTCAATGTTCTCAATAAAGAATTCCTAGATAAGCTAAAAATAGATTGCAATATAAAGCTTTTACTTATCAGTCTACTTAGTTCTATTGTTTCTCTGTTTAGATTTTCTTTTACTGATTTTTTATTTTTATTTATTTTTTGTTTAGATCTTGCTATTTAGTTAATTTCGTTTGTTCATTTATTCTCATTGATTGTGCTTTGGATCCATTTCCTTAGATTAGTGTTTCTGTTGACTTTTAGTTGCAGTTTTTTTTGTTTGTTTTAGTTGTCTCTATTTTATCCCCTCTCCCTCAGCCTGTTTTCTGCTCCCCTGCCCAGCTGCATGTCATTTCACTGTTGCCCTCTGCCTCCACGTTCACTCGGCTGCTTTCCATTCTCATCTGATTAGCCCCTCTGGTTTCCTGTCATTTCCACACATTTCTCTGTGTTTTTCATTCTGCCTTACTCCTCACTGCCACCTCACTGTAACTCAGGCGTCTCTGATCAGGTTTCTGGGTGTTTTCCGTGTTCATGTTTTTGAGCTTTGTTTGGGCAGTTCCACTCCAAGTTGTTTGGCCACCGTTCAGTGTAAGAGTTTCTTTTTCATTTATTCAAAATGCCTTGTTCTCCAGCTGAAGTCTCTGTGCTTTAGTCCCCCAACACTGGTCCGGAAGATACACTGCCCTGTATGTTTTAGATGTCTCTGCTTTAACACACCTGACTCAGATGATTGCAGCAAAAGTCTGTAAATCGGCCATCAGTTGAAATCAGGTGTATTGATGCAAGTAAACATCTAAAACACCAGGGTTTCCCCCAGTGTATTATAAGCCTGGCGGGCCACCAGGCTTTACTTGTGCCCCCACCATTGCTGAGTTTTTCCAAGTGTTTTAAAAAATGTTTGTATTTTTAAAGACTTTATATTTGTTATGCAACTATAATAATCTTAAATTTTCCATCCATCCATCCATCCATCCATCCATCCATCCATCCATCCATCCATCCATCCATCCATCCATCCATCCATCCATCCATCCATCCATCCATCCATCC
>NW_006800387.1:61920-76368 GCF_000485575.1 Poecilia formosa | reverse complement strand
CCATCCATCCATCCATCCATCCATTTATTTTTTGTACACCCTTGTCCCTAGTGGGGTTGGGAGGGGTGCTGGTGCCTATCTCCAGCAAACGTTTTGGGCGAGAGGCAGGGTTCACCATGGACAGGTCACCAGTCTGTCGCAGATCTTCCAATCTTTAAATAACACACAATTATCAAGTGATATTTTCAAATATCCTGTCAACTTTAAATATTTTTTAACTCAAAAACACAACGGGCTGCTGGATGAATGATAGCGCCCAACCACCGGGCTTAGCAAGTTTTGTGGGGGAAACCTTGACCATGTAGGGCAGAGTGCCTTGAGGACCAGAGTGGAAAAAGACGGCTCCACATCATCAACGTTGACACTACTCTTGTGACACAGCTTCCAGCTAAGATTACAATATAAACTTTCACTTTTTGATAAAAGCTTATACATTTGATACAAAAAGTGAGTACAAAATTGTGCTCGGGTTGTTCATATGAAATGAAAAACTTTAGGCAAATTATGTTTGGTGGAGGCAGTGTGTTGACAAACATACCGGCTAACTTGTGAAAACTCACTTGTTGAAGAATGTAATGTCACCCCACAGCACTGTGACCAAGCTGGTGACCAACATGAGGAGACTATGTACAGTTCTCACAAACACCACCGAGCTCAGTTTTTGCTAAATGAATAAATTTGTTCAATTGACAATATGTCATTTTTATTCAAATTTCACTCACACAATCCAATAAACAAACTGAACTTAAACCTGGATGAAGACTGGATAAATCTGTTTTTAAGTAGCGTGTCTACACTTTGATCAAAGAAAGAAGAAAAGAATAAGATCTCTCAAGGGGTCATGCTGTAAATCAGTCTTCAATAGTGTAATCTCATCTGAGTCATACCACATGCTGCTCACCTAAGACATAGAAAATATGCCAGAGAGAGGGTAAAAATATGGAAAAGTGTAAACAAATAACTTAAACAGGTATTGAAATGAATGTTAGTGTCACAGAATAATCAACATGCCTTTCTGAATTGAATTGTGCAGCAGAAACTCAGTCAAGATCACTAACCCTGAAAGAAAAAGTTAAGAAGAAGAAGAGAAAGACACTACCTTCTTCCAGCTCCGACCAAAGCTCCCCTATGACATTTTCCACCAAAAAGGTGCGGCTCTGTCGGTTGCGCCGTGCATGCTCCTTAGCTGGTTGTTAACAGAAAGAACATTTTGGAATGAGTGTCAGGAAGGCAGAAAGCTCTGCTGTGTGAGGAAGTGATGCGTACAGCGTAAAAGGAAAGCAGCAAGCTCAGGTGAACACTTTATAGAATTTAATAGCATATAAGATATCTATGTATTACATAATAAAGGGATTATTTTCTATTACTATATGATAGAAAATTGATTATCATTTAACTCAGTATAAGCAAATTTGCTTTACAATATGATGATAAGATCCCTTTCCTTTGTATTTAGATTTTATTTTAAGCGTATCAATCAGTTTCCTATATTATTCCATTCAATGTGCATACCTGCCCTGACTGATGTAAAGGAAATGAGGTCAAACAATAAAAAAGGACAACAAAAAAAAAATCAATTTAGGATTTAGTAAGTTACTAAAAAACATAAGAATTTCACTAGTAAAACAACCAGAATACTTATTTTGTTCTCTAAATGAGAAACAAAAGTGCATTGTCTATCAGAAACCTGAATATTTTGGTATCAATCCGATATCAAGTAAATGCAGGGCTAGTATCGGTACCAGGTCCGATACCGATACTTTTTCTTGAAATGTCATTATTGAATATTTTGGTGATTTCACTTTCAGCTGGTTGATTATGATTATGAAAAAATTCAGGGCAAATACTTTAGGCAAATAAAATGTTCAATTAACTAACAATATAACACAATGTAGGAGAAAAGGACTAGAATAATTCCCTTCTTACCTGTGAATTTAGAAGAGAAAAACAAAAGTATCGATGTCATGCACCAGTATCAATCCAGTACCAATAATCACCCTGATATTGATAACATTGGCCCAGCCCTCCTTAACATTAAGAAGATGCTGGTCATGTGCTACCAGCATCATTTGGCCTTTGCATGTTATGATACTGTGCAATGCTTTTCTTGATTTCACCATTTTAAGACGTTTTTACAAATTTATAAAAAAATATCCAGAAAAACTTCTTGTAAAATGTAACCTCTGATGTCTTTTTCACATTTTTCTCACAAACATGTACAGCTGGACCAAAATTCTGTTCATATTCATAAACCTGGCTTATATAGAGCTGAAGTAATATTTTAATATAATGGACATGTTTCTTTAAACTGTAAGTAACATTCATGTTTTTGTGTAGCCCAACATATTAGGGTGATGGTAAGGAGCTCCTCCAATGTCCAAAATTTGGAACTCAAACATAAATAGTCAAAACCATGCAAAACACTAAGCAATTATAAAAAGGGTTTGCATGCTGTGATGTTGGTAAAGGTGTTTTCCATTCATTCATGAAAAGGGTTTAAATAATTTTAAACAAGCCCTTTCTTAATAAAATGTAAATAAGAATATCAAGTTTTTTTCCCCAACATTAGCATTCCTTTTATATAATTTTATCTTTTAAGACACACCGACCTGATATCTTGCAAGAAACAAACATTTTTGTCTAAAAATACATTTTAATCTCTAAGTCTGTCTGCGTTATGAATATACTTGGGGTTAACTATGTGGTTTATGCAGGGGCCTCTGCAGGATGTTATCAGAGGGGACACACAACACTGTCCCTGCATCTGACCTGCAAGAGGACAACCACATCACCAACACGCATCATGTCACACAAAACCAGCATTTTGTTACATCATCACACCAGATGTAGTAGAATGGACATGATCCCAATAGTTATACTTTCACTTCAACAGTCAACATAATATTTTTCCAAAAGCAACAGGATTATCAACATGGTTTTGGAAAAATGTGACACTGCTTCATATGATTTTTTTTTTTTTATAGTGGTTTTCTCTAGATTTAATTTTTTGATATTTTAGCCTGTTATCTTTCTTTGGTATCAGAATTATTGGATGATCTCAGAAGTGTATCTGTGCGACTAAATGTTAAAACAGCATAGATTACACAAAGGAATATTTTTTTATATAGCACTGAAACACATTTGATTACAGCAATTACGATTATTAGCAACTTTCTGCATTAATATGCTCCAAATCCAAGTGAAAAATATCATTCATTCTTGGACTCATTCAGCCATTCTTGTGCTTTGGGTAAAAAAACAAGTTTGGATGTATCTGAGATTAGGAAATATGGGAAAAAAATAAAATAAAAAATCCAGTGTGTGAGACGATGTCCAACAATGTAAGTTCATCCAGCAGTGTGCTTTCAAAGCAATGTTCATCCCCCTTAGTGAAGAAGGATTTCATGTATATAACTATAAATACTGTAGTTTTCACCTGGTAAAAAAAACAAACAGCATATTAACGTTTCTTGCAAATTGCAAAAACATAATAATAATAAAAAAAACTGATTGATATGGAATAAAAATGCTCAACTTAAACACGTTAGAATCAAACATACTTTACATTCACAAAAACAGTTAAGCAGTAAGTGTTGAAATGACTTATTATGCATGCAGATGGATATGCAAAAGAAAGCAATGGAGCAGGAACATCTATTCCAGAGGACATCTCATAGTGATATCAGGCAGTTGACAAAGCATCCGACACTCAAAACAGCAAGTATGCATCACCAAATGAAATATGAAGACACTATGCAATGTGACCAGAACCTGACAAAATTTGATGGATTCACATTTTGGTTTTGGCACGATGCTATGTGGTCAGAACATGCAGTACACAGCATCCAGGGCACATTTTTTTTACAACACAGTGTAAAAAACATATTGAATGTGGATGCAGTTCCATACCCAACATTTGAAATAAAGTAATTATTGAATATTTAATCCTTTGTTTGAATCATCAAATTGGACTTAAAATGTCAATTCAGTTCCTGTGACTAAACCAACCTGCAGTAGATGATTATACGGAAGGAGGAGGGATTATTTGTCACCAAAAAACAAATGTCTCTCTCGTTTACACACATGCATTTAGTTGTACTAATTCACAGTGAACTTACCACAAGTTTGTGGTCACATAAAATATTTACCAGAGTAATAAATTAATGACTTTTATCACTGTGTATTTTTGATGTAGGAGTGTGGAGTATTTTTATAATTAAAAATAAAAACACAAATCTATATTTTTTTGTCTTTCCTTGTCCTTACACATGCATTTTCATCAGGAAATTTGTGTTGTTCTTCCTTTTCCTTATACAAATGTTCTTTTGTCATTGCCTTGTCTCCTTTTTTTTTATTTTCCTTGCGCAAGCTTTGTCATTAAGGAATGTTTAAATGCAAATGAGGGGCGGTTGTCATCAGGCTTCAGCTTATGTGTACATGTGTTGTCTGCAAAACATGTACAGATCTCTTGATGAAAATGCATTTATAAGGAAAAAGCTAAACAAAAAAATATAGATTTCTGTCAGTTTTGGTTCTCCGTATAAGAGTGGTGCAGGGAACGTTAGTGAGAAGTGGATAGTGCCAATGTGAAAGGAAGAGGAAGGTATTTGCAGTTGCTGCTTCACTTCATTTTATGTTTCAGAAGAGAACTGAAATCACTTCATGAAATATTGATATTGCATGAACATCATTTATTGAAACACTTCATACCACAGACTCATTTCTCTGACTTGTATACTTGCTCTTAGCGCTTCTGTCAATAAAAGCTGAAATGGGCCGAACCTGATCACTACCGTCCTGGTGAACGACGCGCACTACGCCCCAGCCAGCCAGCCAGCCAGCCACTAAATGGGTGCTGAAGAACCAAAAACAGCTCTGCTGTCTGGCTGTTTATTAGTGAAAATTAAAATGAAAAATTCCAGAAGACTTTATGGGAGTAAATGATAAACAATCACACTAGTATGAATCTGAGCTGACAGTCAGAATCGAGAGAAAACTCTTCAGAATTGGATTCTGATGATCAGAACCGTCATGGCTGATGGAACGACACACATAGCAACTGAGCCGGGAACATGGGATGATGAGAACAGATTACTACTTCAAATGCTCTTTATTCTGGATTATTAATTTTATTTTATTTTTGGCTGGTTTGAACAATCAATTGCAACACACAGTGAACCATGATATGATCATTTCCATCCAGCCGCTGTTGAAATGCTTACTGCTCATAATCCTTGGTGGAACCGTACACATCACACATGTGGGGCAGCCATGAAATATGCAGAAAACACCAAAAGCATATTTTATGATTTTCTTTCACTTTTCAGTTCTCCTTTTAATGTTAAGATAAGAAAAATTTCTCTTTTTGAAACTGGCTAAATCACTACATCATGGTAGGAATAAAGTATTCTGACATTACCCTTTCACAATATTTTGGGGGTACGTTTTTGAGGTACATTTAGTTTTAAGCACAATCTTCAAATTAAATAACATGGATGAGCCTTTGATGTCTGATAACACAAACTTACTATGCACCAAATCACCCTGACTTGATTTGAAAGACAAGAGCTTGCATGCCTCAACAGTGTGACAACACGGTCCACCACACTGAGTAAAGGGAACCTCAAAGACGTGTGCTCAGCCCTTTGCTCCTCACTCTGCTGACACACAAACGCACCATCAAATTCAGCACAAAACCAGTTCATTAACTTGGTAATGGCAGAGTAGTTGTTTCCCAGCAACCTTTCCATGCCACACGCACACATACAGCGGCACTGCAATTTTTGGAGTTTACACATCCTCCCAGATCTCTTCTTGACTCTTAACGCCACACGGTACAAGTGCTACATTCAGAGTGACAAACAGAAGAGCTTTGAAATATGAGTTGAGATTGGTAAATTTCTTTCTTTTATAATGTTTTTCTGTTTCTTTAAGACTTCTGTGCTGGAGACCTCTATTGACTAATCAGACAGGAAAAAGTCAGCGAGCGAAGGAAGAAAGACATGCAGCCTGGGTAGGGAATCAAACCTGACTTTAAGGACTACAGCGGCTCAGTGGGCGATGAGGTTGCCTAGTTCATATCAACATTTCCTTCAATAATTAGAAATACAAAGAGCTCATTGAGATTGTAGTATTTCAGTTTTATAGTTCAAATGTGATCGTTCAATTTGTGTTGATGCTTTTATTGTGAAGCACAATTTCTTGCAACTAAGTTCTAAGAAAAGAAGCAACAGCAAGCTCAACTGTGATGAATTCAACTTAATAAATATGTTGTGAGTTCATGCAGTTTGTGTTGTTTACCTGGAGACACTACAGAGGCAAACGGTGTGAAACAGGGAGAAAACAGTAAGTTACAAAGTCAGTTCTTATGTTGCTGAAGTAAGTCAGAGTTTTCTGTGTTGCATGTTAAAAAGAACAGGAGCCCAGAAATAAGCAGCATGGTGCTAGTCGTGGTATGCACAGCGTAAAACCCATTAGTTGAAAAGATTTCAAGCACTTTTGTGAATGTTGACCAAACGTACCTTGGGTCATTCCACTCCCCACATTATCGTTGGGGCTGAAGCCGTTCTGGGTGGTCTGTGTGCCCAGGTCCACCATCTGATGGAGGCGCAGCTTACGACAATAGATGGAGGCCGCCTCGGGCTCTAGAGCAATGATCAGCTGTTCTGGGTTTTCACGTGACACCAGAGCAGACTGCAGAGAGGCAGAGGAAACAAAATACGATTTATAATGATCAGAAAAAAACCTTCTGTTTTCTACAGCATCCTACAGAGTGTATTTATCAGCTTTTAAAGGTTAAAAACAAAAAAAAAAATAAAAAATAAAAAAAATAGAACAAATGTGAATGTGTAATCACGATAAAATACAATATAATATGTCACCTCCACTTTTAGCACAACCAGGAATGGGAGCGATTACAGCGTTCCCTGAATGGAAAGTATTACAGGGTTGGTTAAATTCAGCATTGGTGTTATTTATGCCACAAAGGTCCCATTTCAGATTTATCTTATGCTTAAAAATATATATTTTGTGCCAGTGGATCTGATTCATATTTAAAATTTCACTGATTATTTTTGTTGTTTGGATGTTTTTTTTTGTTTGATTTTTCATCTTTTCACTTGGTCTTACAAGATTTGATGAAGTTCATTCCAATATTTACTTAATTAAACTTAATACTATAACTACTACTACCAATAATAATAATAATAATAATAATAATAATAATAATAATAATAATACATCAAACTTATATACAGTTTTCAAGTCCACTCAAAGAGGCGATACAAAGAAAGGAAAAACTCTGACAACATAAACAGTTAACTTAGCTTTCCATCTTTTAAATCTGGCCAGGATGACCCTGAAACATGACTGCATGTTTTCCTTCTGCTGGGCTGCCTCTCTGGCTGGAACTTTATCAGGACTCAAGGTTTCCCCCAGAAATCTTGCTAAGCCTGGTGCTGAGGGCGCTCCGGCAGTCACTCAGCCACTGGTGTTTTTTGAGTAAAAAATGTTTAAAGTTTACAGGAAATTTGAAAATACCATTTAATAATTATGCATTTTAGAAGACTGGAAGATTAATACCTAAACACCAAGTCTTAAGAAAAGGGCAATCAGAAAACAAATAAAATAAAAATAAAAGAAAACCTAACAAATTAACAGTGCTAGGCCTGGTGCGGGCACAAGTAAAATCTGGTGGCCCGCCAGGCTTAAAATACACTGAGGGAAACCCTGCAGATTTCAGAAAACGAATTTAGTGAGGAAATGTGGCTGACTGGGTAGAATTGTTGTCCTGAGACTATGAAGTTGTAGGTTTGATTACAGTTTTCTCCTGTCACAAGTTCATGTGTCATCTTACCTACCTGTGTTGTCCTAAGTGAATGTGACTTTTGCATTTTCAGTGGACAGAATAGAAAGAGTTCTCCATAAATTGAGTCCTTCTAATGTGTAAATAATTTTACATGATATGTAATATTTTTACATAGCATAATGCATGCAAATAATTTTCTTGGTGTGCATTTTCTTCCAGATGTTTGCTTCTTCAGCCGCAGTGATCAATCTTTAGAAGAGAAAGTAACAGAGAATCTTGTATTGCCTCTATTATTTCTCCTTTTGTCTCCTGTGAAGAACCAATCAACTAAATCCTCTTGCAAGATGTTGAGTCACTGTGTATGCTGAAGCTTCACTCTAACACCTTCCCCTCTCACTGGATTTAGCAGCCTGCTCTGTTCATTGATCTGACATCCCAAATCTGGAACGGACCAGAACAAGACAGAATAGAACAGGTCATCTCCCTCATCTCTTCAGTAAAACCCATTTATAAACGTGAGGAGTTTTTTTTTTTCTTTTTTTTGGTTGGGCAATTATTGTTTCAGAGAAAAAAGTTATGAAAGACAAAAGAATGCTGCATCACTAAATCATAAAAGTTAATCACACACATGAAACACTGCTGGTCCATCTAGATGGTGGTTGGTTGAAACTGAATGTCAGCACTTCCTGTCTGATTGCTTGGTAGTAGAGTGCTCCATTTGGGGCATTCATGGGACATTAAAATTTTCTATTCCAGTTAATATGTCCAGACAGACAGACAGACAGACAGACAGACAGACAGACAGACAGACAGACAGACAGACAAATAAACAAGATAGTGGCATACCTCCTCAATGCTGTGAACTCATAGTTAGCTCCAAACATTTACCAAACAAGCACGTTTTCCCAAAAGCTAATTTTCCTTAATCTATGTCTAAATTTGACCTAAATAAAACATTGATAGTCAATTCAGATAAGTCTGGATTTCAACCACAGAACATTTTTTTCACGTTCTGTGATAAAATGTTCTGTGGTAAGAAAATTTTAGTAAGGTTTTTTAGTAAGGTAACATTTTTATCTTACTGAAAAAAAAAATCTTACTGAACATTTTCTTTAGCCACTTTGTGCACATGAAAGGGAAACTCATCTTTTCAGCCAAATTGTCTTAGAGCTAACGAATCAAATTATGTATAAAAAAGTATTGAAGCAAAAAAAAAAAAAAACAGACACTCAACCCACCTTATAGGCTGCTTCCCTCATGAACTGCTTTGCAGGCATTTTCCAGATTGCTGGTACTGTGATTACCCATCTCACGTTGCTGTTGTCAAATTCACTGCCAGTTTGATCACTGAGCTCCTACAGGAGAAACGCCAGGCGGAGGTTAGAGTTCAGTCCTAGACTTAGACAAACAACATAACAACAGTTCTGTATTTGAGAGAGTGGAGTTTTACTGCTTCTGTTTTATATTTGATGATCTGCAGGTGTAAGGCTAATAATGCCTCAGAGCTCAGAGCTCAGAGCAGAGGCCGGCAAAATTCTCTCTTTACAAAATATTTTAATCTGTAAATATGGGGGAAATTTTCTTCCATAATTCGAGAGCACACACATTTTCGGTCTGAGAGCAGGACTACATGTCTTTCTTCTCAAAACCAATAATGCTTGTACTCAAAACTTCTCCTTGCACAAACAACACAGGCACACCCGCTAGAAGAAAACAAACGCACACCCAGTACAACACTTTCATTCTATTGGCTGAGAGGTTGCCAGGCGACTATGCATTTTTGTTCCAAAAAGCAAACAGAGAATGTTTTGTAAGCGAGCAGAGAGGTCTGTAAGCCAGCGGTTTCCAAACATTTTCTGCCCCCCCCATAGATTACAAATAGCTGTCTGGTTGAACGATATATGTGTGTGTGTGAAGGGGGAGAGGCGGGGGGGAGGATTCTTAGAGACTCCCTGTCTCTAACTTTTGGGGGGTGGGGGGCAAAATGAATGCTGGACATAGACAACAACATCGGTAGCCTACAGGCTACTTGTTAAGCTTAAGGTGCTGTATTGATATTAGCTAGCTAGTCATCCTTTAGTTAACTTTACCTGCATCCAACAGCTTCACTCAACTCAGTCGGTTAGTTTGGGGGAAAACTGTGAAAAGTTCTTTGCGTTTTGCTGGTTTGCTGCCATGATCCTAACACTCCTGCATAGCTCTGCACAGCAGCAGCAGGTCTCCTTCACTGCCGCACAGGTGTTAACCCAGCGCGAGCGTCATGTTGCATTTAAAGGCGGCTCGGAAAAACAGGTTATGACACGTTAACAATGGATTAAACAGTTTTAACTGCTGATAAAAGTGACAGAGGACACAGATATGGGAAATGTAGCCCCTACTGTATCAAATTGACATAGGAATAACAGAAAGTTGACCATTCTAAGGTAAAAACCCAGCGCATACAGAGTTCATGTTTTTTTTTTTTTTCATCCAGATGGCTTGCCGCACCCCCCCCAACCCTCCCCTGCAATGGCACACAGTTTCCCACAGTTTGGGAACCTCTGCTGTAAGCGGAAATTTGCTCTGAGCAGAGACGAGTTCTGAGCGCGAGGAGAAGCTTTTAGCTCAAGTATTAAACGTTTTGAGAACAAACGACGTGAAATCCTGCTTTCAGACTGAAAATGTGCGCTCTCAAATTATGGCAGAAAAGTTCCCCCATAGGCAAAGTGTTGAAACAGTCACCAAAAATACTGGATATCCAAGAAAAAAAAAGTAAAATACTGCATTGATGATTCATTTTACCTTTAATGCTTGCTCCTTAAAGAACGCGAGCGCATAGGCGAAGATGTCCAGGGCTTTCACTCGCTTTCCGTTCGCTGCGTGGATCTCAGTGTCAATGGACAGATTCTGATAAACACAAAGGACAGAGAAGGGCCTCAGTCTGCAGCAGCTTCTCAGCCCGTTTTCTAATGAGGTCATGTATCTTCTTTCAATGCAATAAGAATTCATGATGTGCTCTGCCAGCGCTACTGTTTGCCAGGAATGAGAGTAGCTGATTAGTGAAATTGGCAAAGTAAGCGATAGAAACAAAATAAAGAAGCATTTACAGTCAAATATAAATACTGAATAAACAGCCAGGGAAAAAAACAGGGAGTTTGTAACCATGTCTAAATTTGTCTTTAAATGAGAGATAATGGACTGCACCATGGTGAGCTGGTTTATTTTAAATAAAGACTTACCCAACGACAATTTTACACTTATATATGAGCTTTGTAGACACCTACTTTGTACATAGTTAGACTTGTTGTAGTATACTGCAGGCAAATTTAAGTAATAGTCCAAAATGTTTCAGCACATGTGGGAAAAGGGCTAAGACATGGGCTGGAGGTATGGCTGCTTGGAAAACAGTTCAATCGTACGCTGACTGAAATGTGTTAAGCAGCTTGAACTAATCTGGTTTCCAGGTTCAAACCTATGATCCCTCCAGACAATGAGCTGGCAGCAGATCATGCAACTGCAGAACAACAGCAGAATTGCAACCCGCGGGCAATTCTGCTGCACAAGATTGCACAAAAAACATAACGCGTGAGACTAGCCCAGGTCAGCAAGTCACTGAAAAACCCAACTGCCACAGCTTGAAACACGAGCAGCTGAGCTGATCAGCATTTATTGATCAGGTGCTGCAGATATCCAGCGTGTTCTGAGCCTTACTGCAGTGGTGTGAAGCTTCATTTTGAATTTCTCCAGGTACAGCCAGTGTTTGGACTCGCTAGGATCCAGATCGTGGTAGAAATCACGGGCTGCGTATCCGAAGCTGTGGAACTTTCTGTCTGGAGTCAGCAGGATGGTGGTTGGAGTCTTCTGATTGGAAACACCAGGGTCTCCGCCCTCCCAGCGCCTGAATAGGGGGATGAGTCAGGAAATGTCACAAGCATATTTATGACACAAATTTACGGTGATGAAAGGACATAATCCAGCATGTTCCAGCATAATTATGCCTGGAACACAAAATCTACGAATTAAGACTTTATTTAGCTATTTGTATCGCAATTAAGTAAAATCTGTAAATAACTACCCAAAGCAGAAGAAACCAGAAGAATCATTACTTCAAATGCACTGAAGAGACTTCTTGCTAAAAAAAATAAAAAATAAAAAATGGTTTCTGGAAAGCAGACTGTCAACTGGTTGGTTGGGATCACTTTCTAAGCCCTCCGTCATTCTCCCCAGATAACCAAATCAAGATCATTCATCCCTTCATACCTTCATCCTTCATCCCCTCAAAGCTTCATCCTTCATTCCTTCATCCCTTCATATCCTCATCCCTCCATCCCTATCTGTTCATCCCTACATCCTTCATCCCTTCATCAATAAATCTTTAAATGCATATCTTTGTGGCGTGGTCCTTGCTAGTGAATTGTGTTTTGTCGATTCACCCCACCCCCACTCTTTACCCCACTGACTGTCTGCATTGCAGTGTTGGCCCACCTCATGGTGTGAATGCACTCCGGCTCCTTTGTGAAAGCGTAAGCATAACCACTGGATGTCGTGCCGAAGTCGATGGCGACCACCACCACAAAGGACGGTCCGGACTGCACCTGGTCCGTGTCACTTTGCTGCACAACAAAATCAGCACAACATCACACACAGCCAAGAGGACAGATCTGAAGCAAGAACACACAGGAAGTAACAAATGAACACAGAGCAGATCAATAATACATGGTATAGAACCGGAGATTTGTTTATTGGGGAACTTTATGAACTCCAATCTAAAGACAAATTATGATAAGAAACTTACAGAAGTCCTTTTGGCAATTGCTAAGAAATGTATTACAACAAAATGGAAATCAGTCGCCTCCCTTCCAATCAAAATATGGCTTTGTGAAATCAATAGTTGTGTGACCCTAGAAAAATAACCTATTGGATGCAAGTTATGTTGCCATTTTTATAAAATATGGCAGCCATTTTTAAGGTACATGCAAAATCTACCACTACATTTGATTGACTGATCATCCTGTAATCGAGCTGGACTCGACAGGATTTATGAGCGAATCTGCTACCATCTGTCTCTCAACCTAATTCCGATTCATATACATTTTTATTTCATCCTTATTGATTCACCCCCATTCAGTCCTTCTTGTCATTTGTTGTGTTATATTACTGTAAATGTATTTTACTTTAACTATGTCTTATTGCTTAAGTTGTGCTTTATTGTGAACCAATTCATATTAGTTCATACTTGTGATGTTATTACTAAAATTCAAAATAAAGTATTCTAAAAAATAAAAAATCTAACTCAATTTAACTCTGTATATATATATATATATATATATATATCTTTTTTGAGGAAGAACTGAAGAAATCTCACTCGGTTGAATGTCCACTTCATATAATGTAAGCGAAGACTCCAGGACGAGCCAAGTTTCCTGTGTGGGTTGGTCTCTTATTATGGACCACCATGTCTTTGGTAAGTCTGGTGTAGAAACCAATGGCCCACGGTCATCATTTTTCAAGATGTTGCCTTCTTAAGCAGCATATCGGACTGCAGGCTAGCTAGTAAGCCCATGGCCCAGCTAGTCAACCAGCTAATGTCAGCTGTGTTACTGCAAGAGGACCATAAAGAAAGGGTTTAACATTCTCCACAATAAGCAAGCTTACTTAAAAACTAAATTCAGAGAGTGTGTTTTATTTTCAGATTTTGCTTTTGGCCACTGTGTACATTTGCTAAATGGATCTTTTTAAATCACCTACTGGTTTAGCTGGCAGTCTCATCAAAGCTTATGTCACTACATGTGACATAAGTAGAATCTCAAATTTGTGAGCTAAAAAAAAGTCTTAATGTAATGTGAAACTTTGTTCCAAAGGTTTGTGTGTATTTCACAACTTTTGAGGCCTAAACTTAAGATGATAATAATTTAAAGATGCTTTTAGACCATTTACCCTGCTTAAAACCCATCACTTCCACACTTTTCATATTTCTCTCACAATATTGTACTGATCAGCTCATGCGGTACAATTTAATACTGTAAGCCTTTCTTACAGTGCATAAGTTTATGTGCATTGCACATAAACTTGTTTTCACTGAGGCTCTTTAATGTGTATATATTTGAAATTTTAAATTGACATTCGTGACTGCATACAAAATACAGCTACAAAACCTTGCAATAAGGTATTGTAAAATAAATGTTTCTCCCTATGTCCTCTAGGGGGCTCCATAGCTTGTAAATGATTTTTTTTTAAACTTGCAAAGCAGGGGGAAAAAAGGCCAGAGTATAAATAATTATTTTTCCTTTTCCCCCTGATGTTCTTCTGTCTCTTCTCACTCCTATTTTATTACTTTCATGAACCTTTCTCTCTGTATTCTTTATTGTTCCTTCCTCGCTGGAAGCGTCTTATTTACTATGAAACAAAAATTCTGCTATTGAATATAAGCACAGCCTTGTTCACAGCCATAATTTTAAACAATGGAGGCATTCAAGTTTTGTTTATGTTTGCAGAGATTAAGACCACATTTCAAATTTCAGAACACGAGCAGAAATCCGCATTGGTCACACAAGCAGGAGGAAGATATTTTTTTGAGAAATCCTGATGCTACACACACACACAAACTCAGTCACACACATGCACACACTCTTATTTCAAAAACTGCTATGACAATGCTAGAA
>NW_006800387.1:28386-51499 GCF_000485575.1 Poecilia formosa | reverse complement strand
TAGTTTAGCTACCGCTGCCATTAGATAATCATACACCTGCTCAGCTGATGATCAGTCAGAGTTGATGTTTAAGTCGCCTTTTTTATTTTCTAATGGAACTGAAACAGAATTTCACACCATATCTACATGTTAAGGTTGTCAAGGTCAACCTAGCATAACTGAACTATTCCCCTTTCCCTCCATATTTTTTTCTGAATTAACTTTTTTCCTAACCTTTTTATCTAGTTGTCAGAGTGTAGCAAAGCACTGCATCCCTTTTTCTTTTATTAGGCATATATTTATTGACAACCTAATAGCTAAGTACTTCATTAAAGTTTTGCATTTTACATATTTTATAATATGTTTGGTAAAATACTGAGTTATTTTGTCTTCTAATTTTAAATAAGCATTTTAATAAATGAACTAAATGTTTATAATAGTTGTCACGCTACAAGCACAATTATCTCTGTTATAGATCCAGATACTCACTTCACATTAGGAAAAATAGATTAACTCTTCTTCTTCTACAGAAATGAATAATTAATCCCAGGTCTTTAGTCAAAACCTTGAGCTACTTATTTTCCTGGGTAATTTAAAACTTTTTAAAGCTAAAGCAACTGTGTCTATCCCTAACAGAGTAGAAGAAAAGTACAGGGGGAGGCTCAATCTTACCCTCTATTATTAGGGAACAAATTAAGTTCCTCATTTTAACAAATAGACCATCCGCTCCAAATATTTTTATTTCTTGGGAAACATTAAAAGCATTTCTGAGGGGCCAAATTATATCATATACTAAGGGAATAAAGAAGAAATATAACTTTGAGCTTAATACTTTAGAAAGACAAATTTCTGACCTTGGGAAAACACACAAAATTGCCCCAACTAAGGACATGTACAGAGAACTGGTGAATCTGAAAATAAAATACAACACTATGAATACATATCAAGCAGAGAGAGCAATAATTAGGTCCAAACAACAATTTTATGAACCTGGAGAAAAGGCACAGAAAGTATTGGCATGGCAACTTAAAACTGAGGAAAACAAATGAACAATTAACACTATTGAAAACTCCCAAAAAGTTATAACATATAATCCCGGAGAAATCAATGAGGCCTTTAAAAAGTACTATTCAGATCTTTATACATCACAGTCTCAGGGGGATTTAGATGAAATCAAGTCTTTTTTATCCTCCATTGATGTCCCTTGCTTATCAGAGGAGGACAGGGATAACTTAGACAAAACCTTTCTTAGGGTGGAATTACTTGATGTTATTAAGTCACTTCCAGGAAATAAATCCCCTGGTGAGGATGGTTTTCCATCCAAGTTTTACAAAGAATTCCTAGACCTTCTAGTACCACTTTTGATGGATGTTCTTGGGGAAGGTAGAAGAGAAAGGTGTTTTCCAGACTCCTTTGCTCAAGTTGTTATAACAGTCATCTATAATAAAGGGAAAGATCCTCTAAAATGTTCTTCTTATAGACCAATCTCACTCCTCAATACCGATTATAAATTAGTTACAAAAATGATAACAAAAAGATTGGAAAGGTATCTCTACCCTTACTGATCAACCCCGATCAAACTGGGTTTATTCTAAATAGATTTTCCTTTAATAATTTGAGATGATTGTTTAACATGATACATATTGCTGACAAAAAAAAAACAACCAAGTGTAGCCGTATCATTTGAAGCTGAAAAGGCTTTTGATATGGTTGGCTTGGTGATCTTTTATCTATCACCAATGATGGGTTTGTCAATTTGATACAATCTCTTAATAGATCTCCTCAAGCTAGAGTTGTCACCAAGGGGATCACCTCTGATTCATTATGGCTGTATAGAGGCAACAGACGGGGAGATCCAGTTAGCCCCACCCTCTTTGTGCTCGCCATCGAGCCCCTGGCTGAGGCCATTAGAATAAATTCTAATATTAGTGGTTTTGGGATAGGTACTGACATACACAAAATTTCGCTTTTTGCAGACATTATTTTATTTCTAACCAATCCAGAACACTCTCTTTGTCACCTTCAGGAATTACTGAGTAAATACAGCTCATTTTCTGGATACAAAGTTAACCTGGAAAAGAGTTAGGTTTTACCGATCTCTGTTTTTAACCACAGTAAAGTTAAAAACCTGTCTAATTTCAAATGGTCTCCTGGAGGTTTCAAATATTTAGGAGTGTTTGTTGATAGTAACCTTAAAAACCTCTTTAAACTCAACTTAGCTAACTTCCTTCAGAAGGTGAGTGAGGATTTAGGAAAATGGATGGATTTACCTCTTACATTACTTGGTAGAATTAATGTCATAAAGATGAATATCCTTATGAATTCTGTACTTGTTGCAGTCACTCCCATGTTCCTCCATGCCACCTGGCAATGCTCTAAATTGCAGGGCTTTTGGAAGGGAGGTTGCGAAACGCGATCAGACATTCATGGCATCACGATTGATAAACTTCTGTTGTTTCATAAGTTACTACAGCCAGTCGTTTACAGCAGCTCCTGAAAAGGTCTCTTGAGGATTTGGAAATGTTTCTATGCGGTAACCTGCATAAACCTCCTCACTGCCTTCATACTGTTAACTATGCAATGTATCACAAAATAGGTACCAAAGAGATTTTGAATATTTTTTCAAAATATCTCCAGAATGTCAGATTAGGTGGAAAAGTAGGCAGATTAGGTACTCTCTTACCTTAATCAGCAATCTAAAACTACCAGTTTTTTTCTTTTTTCTTTTCTGATTTCCAACATACTGACGTTCTCTTCGACAAGTTTGGCAATGCTGATCAAGATTTTCACTTCACAGAAAAAAATACCTGATTCCCTTTCTTGATGTAGGAAGCCACTTTTGCAGAGAAGCCTTGATTACAGTTTTTATATTACAATCGCTTCTGATTTTTGCAAAAGGTCGAACTTGCTTGCACACCAAGCAGGCGTAGCCTGGTGGTGGAATGAGCCAAGACTAAAGTGACACAAACCAAATTAAGACTGAAAATAAACCGAGACAGTCTGAACAGTCAGCAACTATCACAGCACACACTGACGTTGAGGCAGCGTCCACAGAGGAACATGTTTTTATTAAATGGGAAATTTAAAAAAAAAACTAATATCAATGGCAAATGACATGTTTGTGGTGGTGCTGCAGCAGAACTTGATTTATCAACGTCAACTTTTTTCTATCCATCTCTGTCCTTCAATCATTATCTGCCATGTCTTTCTCTCTCTCTATCCAACAATCATGCTTCCTCACCAAGCTCAGACAGCCAAGGAGAGAATCTCCCCTCTGACAGGTCAGAACGTTGTATTAGGTGGTTACTGGATGTTTGCTGTGTGCCAGGGGGCGGGGCATGAAGACTTTGGAGTAATTTGCATACATGTATGATCACCATATGTACCAGGAGTAAGGAAAGTTAATCCTGCTGCTTCTCGGAAGAGAGGCTAAGTGTAGTCGTGCTTTTTTTTGTTGTTGTTGTTTGTTTGAGTTGAGTACGCGAGAGCAAGAGGTGTGGCTTTTATACCACACTTCAGCATGTTGGTGCTGTATGCGCTAAAATTCTCATCTTTGTTATTCTGCAGTTTGTGCTAATTGCAGTCCTAACCTCATGTCTGAAATAGAAGCTCTGAAAGAGCAAATTTAAATGTCGGCAGGCACAACATCAGTTACCAGAATCTTAAACTTCGTCTTGTTTTAACAGGTTTGACTTCTCTTGTCATTTCAACCAGAACCAGGCCAATCTGACCGTTTTTATACCTCTGGGTCAATGGCAATTAAAAACAATGTTAAGAAAAGTGACCTTGCCTTTCAGTGTCCTGCAACAACACGTACAAAAACAAACAGATGAATAAAATTCACCTGGATATGTGAAGGAGATAGAGGGGTGATTCCTGGGTCGCCTCCACTCTTTGACAAAGAAGGATTTGCCATCTCATCTGTAGAAGCAAACAAAGCAGATTTATTCCATGATTAAGTTGCACCTTCATCATTCCTTTCAAGCCTAGTTCATTTATAAGAAATTATAACATGAAGCTTTAAAATGATAAAGTGGTAAAATGGTCTGCACTTGTTCACCATCTTGTCTTGTCTAGAGGACCCCAAAGCGCTTTGCACTACAGTCAGTCACTCACACACTCACACACTTATGGTGGTAAGCTACGGTGAAGACGTCCTGTACTCCGTCTCCATCCCACTCTTTCCCCTGAAGTAGCTGGTCCAGTTGCCTGCTGTTGCATTCATTTTGCTGAACATGGAGGTCCGTCAGAGTGTGCATCCTCTCTGTAAAACTATTTACAATCTCGCTTCGATCTTAGTTTCCTCCACCACATATCTGATTGAAACAGAATAGATTTTTGTATCTGGAAAGCTATACCAACATTTTGTGGCCACAAAGCTTTTTGACCCACAAAGATTGATTTGGAAGAGTAAGGCCCTCCATCATGACACATGGAAAAGAAGAAAAAATTGTACACACACACACAGCACAATTTGATGAAAGAGGCTGGGTAGACCTGCTTTTATTTTCAAAATGGATTGCATAAGAATAAAGAGAAATGGGTTGTGGGTTATTTATTTTAGTCTTTTTAAAATGTTTACATTTTTTAAGGCTTTATAGTTGGTGTTCAGGTATTAATCTTTCAATCTTTCAATAACATAATTATTAGGTGATATTTTCAAATTTCCTGTCAACTTTAAAGATTTTTTAACTCACAAACACAACAGTCCGCTGGATGAACGACTGCACTAGCGCCCAACCACCGGGCAAGTTTTCTGGGGGAAACATTGTCTAATATTTATAATAAATCATTTCAGCAGTTAGTTTTTAGCTCCGGGCTGCTTTCAGAAGCTGAAACTGGAATAATAATCAAAGAGGAGAGGGGTGAGTGACCTTAAAATGTAAAGATTAAGCTGATACACAATATGTTAGTGGCGATAGAAGATGGATTTAGGTATTACATTTGCATTTTTTCAAGCAGTTGAATCTTAAATTAAACATGGCACCACATATTGTGATTATTGTCAAGATACACTTTCCGGAGACTCAAATCTGTTTTAAACACACACAAGTTAATACAGCTGAAGTCGGGGGGGAGGGGGTAAAACTGTCTGCCACCAGTTTGATCTCTGAACTCTCAGGAGGGCATTTCAGAAACGCTTTGTCGGGCTTGTCCTACCGCCAGGCTGAAGGACTGTTGAGAGGAGCTTCTCGGACAGCTGGTGCTGCCAGCGCAGACAAAAACGACCAGAAGTGGGCGGCTCTCTTGTTACTAACCCCGAGGTCTGGAAAGCTCACAAGGTATAAAAAAGAAACATACTCTTCTAAAGCACTATGACAACATGCTCTCCACTTAAAACGCTGAAAATGCCTGTTGCACCTGTCTTTTAAAGACAGTGACATTTCAATTCAATTGAAGATTGTCTCCCCATTTGTGACCATCATTTTCATTAGTCTGTCTTAATAGCCTTTACTAAAAGTGTTCTTTGAACACATACAATAATAATACTCCCTCAAGGTATTGTAAGTGTCTCTCAGAATTGTCTCTCAACGGGACATCATGTTATCCATCCTATTTTTTGCCTCACTCACCCTTTTCTCTGGTCCACCCCTACAGTGAGGATGAGTGGTCTGAAGATCCGTAATACACTTTGCCAAGCAATTACTCCGCAGAATTACAGACCACCTGTGGCTACACTCTATCTAGCCACCATCCAGCTTGTCTCCCTGCAGCACAAGGGTTCATTCCCAAAACCTCATTTTAAACTAGGAATTTTTTTTTATTCTCACCAATAGACCCGGCAGTCAAATCACAATAAATGTAGCTTCTTCATGAATATTTCATGAGCACCATCACAAGACCACCTATGGTACATAACTTACATCGATGTCACCCATTAAACACCATCCGTTACTTTTCAAATTTCTCACCAACCCGTGAAAATATATGTCCAAACTATTTTGGTTTGAAAATTGTGAGAGAGTACAATCAACATCTATGTCTTATTTGTAATTTAAAAGCACTTGCTCATTTAAAAAACAAACAAACAAACAAAAAAAGGCAATCCAGATAGTTGTAGTGAAGAATTTGTTTGGTCATTTTCAATCTGGAAATATGTAAAAGGAGAAACTGTCCAGTGTTTTCTCTGACATCGTTAAATTCCAGCGGTACTGGATGTGTGGTCATATTGGAGGATCAGTATGTATTTTATGGAATGCTTCAAAGATATTTCAATGAAAAAATGTCAGACAAAAGCACAAACAACATGTCCTGAGACTTTAGAAAAAACATAGAAGAAGTGAGAAGTGTTAAGGAAAAATGTATTTACTCTGGGGTCTATACCCATAAGGAAGTACTGCTGGTTGATGTGTGGACCCAGAACTTCTGCACTTGAACTAAAACACACAGCTTAGAGGTCTGATACAGTAGCTGCTCGTAACAAATTGTAGATTTCTTTCTACAATTTGGGATTCTGTTCTAAATGAAGGGGGCCCTATGATTCCCAAGACACAAAAATTGGGGAACATTTTTTTTAGCTGGACCATAAAAACTTAGAGGCTGTAAAGCATGGGGTATCAGAGAATTTGACCATTTGTAAATTTGCTTGAGTGCAAAACTCTTGAGATGACTGATTGATATGATTTACAGTTTAAAAAAAACAATAAATTAAGTAGCTCATCAAACTATCTTGCATTACATTATACATATACATTATCTTTGCAGAGTGTTGAGGGGCGTATCTACGTCAGTGGGCGAGAGGTGAGGCTCTTCCTGGACAGGCCGCCAGTCCATCACAGCAAATTGAACCTATTTTTTTTATCTTTCATATTTACTATACTAAAACACATAGTTATGGAAATATTTTTGCTATGAATGACTTATCCCTAATATTTATCAACTAATCTGGATAGAACTGTGGTCAAAATATGTTTGACAACTGCACCCTAAATTCTGCCGTTTATGGATTGCAGTTTTCACTTCTGTCAAATGGTTCTCTTTATGTAGTTTCACATTTCCGTGCTAAGTTAGATGGTGACATAATGCCTTTCGGTGAAAATGATATTCTGATTCTGAAATAGTCCCTTGGAGTGACAAATTTCAGAAAAAAAGTGAAAAGCTGTCAGAGAGAGTCTGTGGACAGCTGGTTCCTGAAGAGGTTACAATCTGAGGAAATGCCTCAAAGCTCTCTGCTGAACAATGGTTTTCCTTCCTGCCTGTCTATAATGGAAACATCTCATAACAACAGACCCAGTTTTAACCCTGCCTGGATGCTGCAACTGCTTCCTTAATTTGGGCTAGAGCATAACAGACCACCATAGTAGGCCTGACACAATAGTCAATAAATCAATTAATCGCATGATAAATTAAAACAAACTCAATAATTTCCATTGGCATGATTTATTGTTTATCTCTTTCTTTCTCTCTTTCTACCAAAAATTGGAAGATAATAGTCTTCAATCTGGTGTTTCGGTCTCAACTATCCCTTTTTTTGAAAGACAATTTTTTGACAAAGACTTCAAAATTAATTTTATTTGTTGTTTTGTTTATTTATTTTATTTTTTCAAAATGTCTTCCAGCTCCAGTGTTAAATGTTCATTATAATTTAACGTTTACTGATCTTTTGGAATGTGCTCTTGCATTATTATTTTGCCATTGCCATCATATTACTTAAAAATGGTCTCAAAACAATATTATCGTTTATCGCAATAACGTCTGGAACAATTTATCGTCCAGCAAAATTTGTTATTGTGATGGGCCTACACCACAGTGGTAAACATATCACAGTATGTATATTTGAGAATTGTCTCTTTACAGCAGATGACCGAAACAAACAGAGCAGTCAGGTCAATCCAGAAAAAAAGGCAGATTTTTATGTTCTGTCATTGAATCAAACTGATAAACATCTGATTAGTTTTTGTTTCAAACACTGGTTGTTGTTTAATTAACTGTCACCCTCAAAATGAAAACATGTAAGTCAATGGGTCCATGAGGACAACAGTGTTCTCGTGACAGTTAAAGGGTTAAAACTGCATTTATAAATTAAGCCTAAAACATTTGAAGGAAAAACAACAGAAAAAATAATAACTATGATAAACTCAGATCTATGACCAAAATTCCAAGTATTTCCGCTGTGAAAAACCTAACCAGTTTGTACTTGATTATACTGTTTTATGAAGAAAAAAAACATGTTGGGCACTGTAGCTGCCACTGTAGCTGCATCTCTTTTTAGCATTAAACTATTTTATCTTTACAAATCACAAACACTAATGGCTATTGATGCAAGTTGTGCATTTAGTAAATTCATCATCCTTCAGAATTGGCATAAAACGGATACATACAAGAACTGGAATAGCCGACACCAAATCAGCAGCATACAACATTCAAAGCTGTAATCAATAATTTATCTATGGTTAAAGCCCAAAACGTCCAGTCATTTCATTATAGTTTCAAGAATTTGTGCAAGACAAGGTCTGCTGTGCAGCGAATCATCAGGTTGCAGCGGGCATTCAGTGGCTTGCATTACATAACAATGGACTGTTGCCAAGTCCCCAGAGAGACCAGCTTCACCAATTAAACTCGGTATACACGTTTCCCCCCTTTTTAGGCAAAAGGCCTCTGGTGTTGCCTCTTGTAGAAATTAACTGGAGCAAATAATATCTTCAATATTTGCAAATCAGAATCTCAAGCTCAGGAATGTCATAATTGTTAGAGAGTCTAATGATGTAAGGTTTAGGCTGTAGAAATGAATGGAAGACAATGGAAAGTCCCCACAAAGATAGCCATGCAAACATGTGTGTGTGTGTGAGTGTGTTTGTGAGTATCTGCCCAGGTCTCTCAGACCCTCTCAGTCAGTACAGCATAAACGTCCCGACACGGTTTCGACATGTTCGCGTTAGCACACACCTTTCACACACAGACCACCTCGGGGACGCTCCTCCCACTCCAGAAAACGTCACGGCCCTACCTGCCGGGGTTCCCCCTCTTTCCTTGCTTCCTCTGTTTTGTTTTTATGAAACGATCAAAGAGACCATCACAAACGATCAGCACACCTCTCTGCAGGCAGCCTCCTCCATGAACAGCAATGTTAGAATTTCCATCCAGGAGTTAATAACAGTTAGTCAGTCTTATAATTATAGTAGTTATTTAATGAAGAGTTGTACAAAAGTATATACTTCCTCACCCCGTCAGATAAATGTTCCTCAAATGGACTATGGTTCCATTTAAGAACAGAGCAGATGAATAGACCAAATCAATACATGGATGTACCAAAACTAAACTAAAGCTATTATATTTGGACCTAAAGAGGAACGATCAAGAGTCAGCTTCAGTTATTACAGCAAGTAACTAGTAATCAGGCCCAGAAATGTAGGTGTGATGATGGACTCATATCTGAACCTCAAGGGCCACAAAAAGACAGTTACAAAGTCAGCCTTTGATCACCCGAAGAAAATTTATAGGACTAATGTCCCAGCAAGATCTTGAGAAACCCATCCATGCGTTTACGTTTAATCAAATGGATTACTGGGACAGTGCCATCACAGGTCTGCTTAGTCAACCAGACGGATGCAGTTGATCCAGAAAGCTGTGTTACGACTGACATCGTAAATTTAATTATGCAAGCATGATTGTGCAGGTGTCTGTCCCTGATTGGCTCCCAGAAGACGGCAAAGACATCCAATTGGTAGTCTACCGGAGGTGACGGATATAAAAGTTGCTGACACAGACTTCCATCCTCAGTTCATCTCAACAGGCCAAGCTGTTAGTCTGTTAAACACTGAAGAGCAGTGAAGCTTCCTGATTGAGCTCCAGTTCTGTGCCGACAGTGTGACACTGCAGAACTACATAATATTAGCTTGAGATGTGAATGTAATTTTTCCTTTGGATTAAAATAAATAAAGTTGATTTGTGCCTACACTATTACCTAAAAGTTAGACATTAAAAAAAACTGCCACAGTGCAATTATATTTATATGCAAAGTGAAACAATCAGCTGATCTGAGTCATTATTATTATTTTTGGGCCAGCAATGAATTTCTATAAGACAAATTTAAATATCTGGATTTATTTGAACCTGAAGGTTCTCCAGGGTTTCCCCCAGTGTATTATAAGCCTGGCAGGCCACCAGGCTTTACTTGTGCCCCCACCAGGCTAAGCATTGCTTATTTATTTAAGTTTTTTTTTTAAATTGCATTTTTTAAAGACTTTATAGTTGGTGTTCAGTTATTAATCTTCCAATCTTTCAATAACACATGATTATCAACTAATATTTTCAAATTTCCCGTCAACTTTAAACATTTTTCAACTCAAAAACACGACGGGCTGGTGGAGGAGCTTGATTCGTCTTCCCACAGATTGTCTCCTATATTACACTCTCATGGCGTGGTGACAGTTTAAGCAAATATGTAATAAATAAATAAATAAATAAATAAATAAATAAATAAATAAATAAATAAATAAATAAATAAAATTTAAATACGCACACTCCCCCTGAGGTCTGACCCGGTTGGATTTCTAAACTACCAATTTTTCATTCGTCAGCGCTGTGAAGTGGGGGAATTTAAATGTTTAAACCTGAAGACATGATGCAGGACTTTGCTGCACTGAGTCACAACTCCAGTGGGACGGGCCATGTGACCAGCCTCTGCACCGTTACACTGGGCCCAACAGGGATGTGCCTGCTCTTCTGCTGAGAGTCAGCGGCCTAACGCAGAGGACTCGCCTTATCTCAATCAGAACATAAGTCACAGAGATGAGCTTCGACAAAACGGCATTTAAACTGCAAACACACAAGGCGAGGTCCTCCCTGCGCACACCCCTGGACAGCACCGGGCAGGGCTCCGCGCTAAGATCCCGTTCCTGCAATGCGGCAGAAATGTCGCAGAGATTTGCTAAACTCACATCCCACATGTGAAAACACATTTTTTTTGGATCAACGCCCCAACTCAGAGCAGATTTTTAAAAATTAACACATAGCTTTGCGTTTAAAGGAGGGCTCGTGAACGCGCATTTACGGTCGTGCCAGCGAACAGTCTGGCGCATGCAATTACAACTAGAAAACGACCGTCGTAGTTCCAAATGGCTAAAGATGAATTATGTGTTATAAAAACTTAGCACTCACCTGTTATTATGTTTTCTGTTCCTGTGTCCTTTTCGGTCATCATGTCGCGTAGTTCAGCCTCCTCCCCGAGCCTTCCCTCGGATCCAGCAACACCGAGCAGTTTTCCCGATTTGCTGGCACGCAGGAACTGAAGAACAAACGAGAAGGACGCTGTTAAATCAGTGTTTGCTTCGGCCTCTCGTCACTTTCTCGTTTTTATGGGAAATGCAGTCAAACACATGGGGAAAGGCTGTTGGGTCTTAGGTAAACGTAAAGGAGGAGGGGGCTTCAGCAGACAGGATGTTGGAGCTCAGACTCGCTGCTGCTGCCGCTGTGCGCCCCGCCCATCCCATTCACTCCTGTCCTGGTCAGGAATGCTGTGTCTGACCGCTCTATTGCTATTGCTGCTCCGCTCAGAGCAAATGGTTGGGCAAACTAGAGCCACACTCTGCAAGCTCCACGCTTTTGTCTCTTTCAGAGCACAGAGTAAGTGGTAAACAACAATAATAGTTAATTAACTCAATGATTATTCAGAACTGAGAATTTACGGAGTCCCCTATAGGGGACGTGGGGAAGATGTTTTTTTCTTTTGCGTTCCCTCGCGATAAGTTTTGCGTTCCCTCGCGATAAGTTTTGCGTTCCCTTGCGATATGCTTACTGCAATATTTGCTGGTCTATTTTGTATACAGTCAAAAATGTCTATTTAAAAATTGACTGCATTTTTATGTCTGTTTGTGTAAGGTTGAGATGGTACGGAGCCCCCTAGGGGACATGAAGGATTTTTTTCTTCTTACGGTACTTTTGCTTCGCAATAGATTTGCGTTACCTTGCAATACTCATCAGTTCATGCGGGGTGATTGAATACTGTAAGCCTTTCTTACGGTCCCCATCGCACTTTCTGCTCAATATAAGGTTTTCGTAAAGTTTTTCCATGTATGTTAAAATCTGGTTGTGAAATATCTGAAGTTTTATATCTTTTTCTTTAAGACAGAAATGCACCACAGACCTGATTTAAACAGAAACTTTCCGTAAGAAGGAAAGAAAAAGAAATACATCCAAACTATTTGGACTATTTCTGAGTTATTATCACAGGATAATAAATTCATCAGACAGTTTGATTGTGTCTCTTTGTGTTGGTCTGAATGGTTCAAAGGGCCGTTTCCATGTGCAGATCCATCTCAGCCTCACACAAACAGACATAAACATGCAGTCAGTTTTGTCCATCAAAGAGTTAAGAATAAACACGTTTTCACTGAGGCTCTTTAATCTGTATAGATTTCACATTTTAAATTGACATTTGTCACTGTATACAAATGTCATTCCAAGAACACTCATTAAAAAGGCAAACCCAACCTGGCACTCCACAGTCCACTCAAGGGGGTCAATTAAGTGACGCCTTGTGCTGAGTAAAATTCTGCACAAAATGCTGATTGACCAAGCAGAGGCCCATACAAGCATAAATCTCAGTTGCTGTATGAGGTGTGGGAGGTGGGCAAGCTCACAACCTTCTCTGTGTTCCAGGGATCAGGACGGAGGCAATCTGTAGACAGTCCATGCCCCAACACTGCATAATCCCTCATAAAATGACATTTCTGTTGTAGGTCCACCTATTGTATCAGGGACAAAAGTGCTTAAGTGATCGAGGTGTACTAATAAAGTAAACTTGACTCTAACACATCCCATCCAAGATTAAGTAAAGTTCTGTTCTTAGAAAAAACGTCCTGTCCAAGCAGGGAACAGTCTGAGGAGATTCCATCTGTACATGGATAGTGCTGCTTCTGTTCCAGACGATAAAGCACATCAATCATCCTTAAATCGTCAAGCGCTCATGCAGAGAAGAAAGGTCCTCTTCAAGGCTGATTGCTAAGGGTGGGTACTGCTATGTGAAACTTTTCACTGATCAAACACTCTTGTTCTTGTCTACGGGAGAGGGCGATGGTAAATCCACACTAACATTCCTACTGAGCAGGTGTCTGTCACTTCATTCAAAAATGGACCTGAACGGATTGCTGTCTTTCATATGGTTAATCAAATGAATTAACTTCATATTCTCTCCATCCTTTTTTCCAAAGGCATACCATTTCACCAAATAATTTTCTTCAACTTTGTCTGGTCCATGGATAACGAGCCAATGAAAGAGATAAACGTACATCTACAATCAATTGTGAAAAAGGTCTATATTTTTTCCATTCACTTTCAGAAAGTAAAACTAATATTATATAGAATATATGTTAAGTGAAATATTCCAAGCCTTTAATTGTTAAATCTGATGGTTAGGACTTACAGATACAAAATCCCAAAATTGTGTCTCTGAATATTTGAGGTAAAGGGATTCTTTACCTCAAACTACTTAAAAATTTTATATTTTGAAAGCACTCATAAAATTCTAAAAGAAAGTCGTCTGGCCCTGGGCATTTACCAGATTGCATTGATTTAAAGGCAGTAAAAGAAATCTGTGGTAATTATTCCACCCATCCATCCGTCCTTCCATTGTCTTTTGTTTATGCTGGGTCTGATCCTGCAGCAGGAGCCTAAGCAGGGAGACCAACACTGGGTAAAGACTGTAGTTGGAGGCATTGATCCTTGTCCTAGCTGCCGATTCGGTGTTCCATGACCTGAACGAAAACCACGGTGCTCTTCCTGAATCCGAGCTCTGACTATCTGATTAACCTTCCTCTCCAAAACTCCTGAATATACCTTACTAGGGAGGCGTAGGAGTGTGATCCCCCTGGAGTTGGAAGACACTCTGCAGTTCCCCTTTTTGAATACAGGAACCACCACACCCCAGTCTGCCATACCACAGGAACTGCCCATCTGGGTTCTGGGCAGACCAATACCTCACTGAACCTTCACTAAACTCAATTTATCTAATTGACCAGAAGTTGAAAGCTTGTAGAAGAGTTATGGACAGGATGGTTTGGAGCGTGCCTGGTTCAGAAGATCATTCAAAACTTTGGTTGAAGTGCCGCTTTTAATTCCAGTCTCCAATGTGGCAGAAGAGTGCATATTAGCACTTAGATATATAGACTGAGCATGACCCAAAATTTGGGCCTTGTAAGACATTGCAGAATGTTGTATATCCAATGTATATCCAAGTGGCCTGGGACGCATTCGAAAAAAATCTGACCTGTGTTGTTCAGACTGTCATGAAAAGATCAGATACAGGTCGCATTACGTCAAAAAAAAAAAAGAGAAAAATTCGGAATTATGTCACTTCATGGATATCTGATACAGTGTGTCCGATTCAAATGTAACCTAATGCCCAGGTTGCATTTGTCACTATTCTGCGTCCTGAAACCCGCAGGCAGGAAGAAAACAACCATGGTGGACAGTAATGAGGATTAAGTTGTTAATATGCTTCTATGGTTGGACAACAACTTCAAATATGTAAGTTATGCTCCACTTTTAGCATCAATGTTTACTTCCGCAAATACTGAGCTCTTCGTTTATGGCGGCTGGCAAAACACTGAGAATGCCGATGTTACTGAGCCCTCTACTGCGCATGTGGGACACTTTCAGGTAGTTGCCCATTCACACTGCAGAACACTTACAGGTCGCGTATATTTGGAAAACCAGATTTGAGAAAAAATCGGAATTGGGTCACTTTAGGCTGCAGTGTGAATGTAGTCTATGTCATAGTTTCCACTTAAAAATTGATGGGTGAAAACGGAAATGGACAACATTTTTCTGATGCCAGTGAAAATGACAAACAACAAAGAAGTCTATCATGACCTCTAGTTGATGTTTTAAATTTTACCCAGTCACTAACGTTTGCCCGTGACGTATGTATTGCGCCTGCTTACCGGAAATTGCCCGTACTGTAAATAACCACGCTCCACTCCCAAGAAAAACAACATCATTGTTCACAATTCTCCTTCTGTTTGCTGATTAGCATGGTAAAAGTTCTACCGGGGGGAATCTAAGTAAATGGGAGAAAGCCCACTCAACAAATCGAGTGGAATACTGTAGGTCAGGCCGAGTCTGCTATGGACCATCCATGATGAGCCCAGAAGTCCTATAACAAAACACTACTAGATGTATAGTCCTATATGTTTCAAAAATGTACTGCCTGAAATACTCCCATGTAGCTCAGAAGTTTTTGCGAACACTAGTATATACATGTCTATTTACTCCAGATCAAACCCATTATTATTAGCATTTTGTAGCATCTAGGTAGCACAATAACTAAAGATGGTATATAACCAACAATTGTTGTGGGCTTATTAAGTGTGAACTCTGTTGTGCAAGTCTCTTAGACATTAGGCAAGGCAAGGTAAGCTTATCTCTATGGCACCGTTCTCACAGCCATTTAAATTTAAAATGCTATGAAGGAAAAATAACGGAACAGAGATTATAAAAAAAACAACCTTAATATCAAAAACACAAAGAAAGCATCACTTAAAGCATCAAATATAAGATATAATTACATGAAAGGAAGGAGTGTTAAAAGCAACCTTTGGTATTTATGAGTAAGCAGCAGGAAACCGTAACATCTTCAGTCCTGATTTGAAAGACAAAACAGATTCTGTACACCTCAAGTTTTCAGGCAAGTGTTTCCAGAGATGGGAAGCATTGAATTTAAATTCCTTCAGTTTTGTACCTAGAAAGAGTGAAAATGTCTCCGATGATGTGAGGGATCTGTAGTTCATATCTGCTGACTAAAGTATTCATTTCCTTCAGCTTCTTGATTAACATGAAAATAAGTCAGCATGTCAGGCTTTTAGCGCAGAACCTAAAATTTGAAGAAATATATTTTTGCTTTAAATTACTGAAAAATGTGCAACATATAGGGTCAAGGATTGTTTAAAGTCATGTGTTTTATGACTTTGTTGTTCACAATAAATTAACAATGAATATTGTCTCAAACGTTACACAAAAAAATCATTTGGTTAAATCCAGTCGTACAGATTGTATTCAAATTAGAATACATTCCAGTTTTATCATCATCAAACAATGCAGTCAAATGCAGTTCATTGTTCAAATTGGTAAATCAAAATGTTGAATTGAGTCACTGACTGCAGCTTTCAGTTATGCATTCATACTCATTCTTTCTTGTCCTTACAATTATTAGCTGAAAAGTGAACAAATAAGCAGCATTGTGTTTTTTTTCTCTTCACATAAAAGTTTTTATGCGTCACAGAATAAATTATTATTGATAGCGTGAAACAGAACTAATGTAAATGCTGTTAACAGGCACATCTCCATCTATTTGTTGTTGATTGAGAATTGTGGGTGTAGTGTAAAGGTCTGCTCTCGCTTCCTGTACAAGGTTCAGGTTTTCTAGATTGTCACATCAAAATAATTAGTAAGCGACATCTGATCATATCGTGTAATATTTGTCTTATGAACCACTGGGTTGGATTTATAGTTCTTGTTGGACTGAACAACAGGTAGTTGTTCAGTCCAACTACTTGTGGACTGAACAACAAATAGCAAAGGATCTTATAGTGAGATCCTTTGCTATATAAATTTTTCTTTGTAAAACAGTCATCAAAAACGTGTCCTGTCTAATAACTAGTCAGTATTACACATGTTATCTGCTGTTGTGACCGGAACAAAAGATAAACAATACTTTTTCTTATGTAGAGATTTATTTTTATTTTTTCCGAGATTAAAACACTTATTTGACCTTGTGGAAGTGGACATAAAACAAGAAACAAGCTTTTAATCAGGATTTTAGAATTTGATATACCACTCATTTAATCACAAAAATGAAAAATCTACCATTTAATTAATTCATGAATTTCAAATATTAACAGCATCTTGTACAGAAATCTAAATAATTACTGCAGTACTTAACAATTTAGATATTTTCCCACATTGTGACTCGGTCATGTAAATCTACATTTTTTTTAAAAAGATCTTACAAAATCATTTTTCGGGTAAAGTTTTTAGAAGTGATGCTTTTTGACTACATATTCGTGTAAATCGATGATAGGAGCAAAAATGAAGTACACCACGAAGGACACTAGAGGGCAGTACAGATGCAGAAACTGCAGGCTTCCACCGTTATTAAATTACAGCTCAGACAAAGAAATCCTTACAGGTAAAAATCATTATGTTAGAAGGCTACATATTGTTGTAAAATCATTTCGTCTCTACAAATGTCCTTTTGTCACTTCACACATTTGTAAACCCACGAGTTAAGAATTTCACGGACAGTATCTTTTGATTCGGTTCAGTTTCTCATTAGAGCAAAAGTCTGTATTTCATGCGCACATAAAAATTTGTCAACATAGATCGTAATAATTCCATCAATTTTACTAAACTTACAGGTTCTTGTGAGCATCGTTAACCAGTTAGAGAGGAAGAATCTGACGAGTCTTGGCCATCAGCCAGTTTAAATCCCCCAGTTTAACTCCTCAAGACACTCCGAATGGTGTTACTAGCAGATTGCCCATTTATAGGTCTTAAAAAATGTCTACTGAAAGCTCAGTAGACGTTCAAGCTATGGAGCTTGAAAGTCTGGATTGTTGAAGAGATTTTTTAAAAGTGCTATATAAACCTAAATAAGTGTTTTAGGTTGAAATCAACAGGTCGTTTAGTACATGTGTCAAAGAGGATTTTTCAGCCAACTGAAGCCTGATAAAACAGCAGTAACTTAGATCACTTTCCAATTCGAAAGGTCAATACAGTGTTAATATTGGACAGAATAATTATTAATAATTGGCTAATATGAATAACGCCGTTAATAATTCAATTTTAAAAGCTCAGCAACAGAAGAAGAATGAAAGATTAAAAACATTCCTAAACTACATGCTGAAATATGATGGCTGTATGGAAGCGTAAACAAAACGCTTCTGGGCGGCTTTATGCAACTTAAAAAAATAGGTTACTATGGTTTCACACGAAACTAAAGGCACACATGTTAAATAGAAAATATTGTACTTTTCTTACAACAAATTAAAAAGATATTCTACCAGTAATCTTCCCAATGTATAATCTAAAATATTCAATTGTGAAATAAAACAGACAGGATTAAAATAAAGATTAATATGTCTAAAGTATCTTCGGACATCATCATATTTGGTTAATTAAAAAAAATGCAAAAAGTTGTCTCTTTTAACTCTATGGACATTTGTTAAAAATATCCATTAAATTAATTACGTTTTGTTTCTTTAAGAGTTTTAGATTAACGCGATTTAGCTAATCAGATCATTAAGGATGTTTTCACATTGGGTGACACAGTCACAAGTTCAGTGCTGAACCAAAAACACACACACACACACACACACACACACACACACACACACAAAAGCAAGCAGTGAGGCGTAGATGTTTGGTTTCCTCCAAGCATTCTGCATCATCGTCACAGGCGATTCTTCTTCCAGATAAAACTCGCAGGAGCGTGCTCCAAAGCCCACCGTGCTTCCATTCAAACCACACCTGGTCAAGTTTGAAAACACGATTAGGGGGATTTTAATTAGATGCAATTAGAGATGGTGGTGGCCATGCGGAGACCTGGATGCAACAACTGCTTTTTAAGCTGAAGGGGGGGAAAAAAGAAGAAAGAAAAAAGATGTGCTAATTAGGCCAGAGGCTACTTTTATTCATGTGACCTGTGGAGACCCTGAACAAGCTGCATAACGTCACCACTCCCAACAATTACAACCGGGATTCATTTGAATGACATAAACACCATTGCGCCTCGCCGCGCCGCACCGGGATGAGTCGTCTGGTGAACCTTGAAAAGCTTCTGAAAGGACAGACAGCAACAGGTGGTCACCGGAGATCTGCCTGGTAGGAGAAATACTGGGCAGAATCTCCCTGCACATATAAGGTAAAACACATACAAATTAACAGTGATCCAATGAACAGTTTTTTTTTTTTTTTTTGGTGCAATAATTTTTTTCTTCTCTTGTATTTCTCTTTCCATTTAGCTGACCCCAAAACATTTGGAGTCAGCTAAATGTTTCTTTTTTTTATCTTAAAAAAAAAAATAAAATCAGAGTCTTTGTAGGAGATTTTTTGGGGGGGAGAAAAAAAAAAGTCCAATCGCCAAATCCAAATATCTGAAAAGAGAGAATAACAGCAACAGTGAATTGTTCCCTATTTAGCCAGGACACCCAACACAAAGCCTCTCCAAGGATCCCTAAAACCTCTCAAGGACTCCTAGTGGATCCTTACAAGGGGCAGCAGCACTCAAACAAAAAAGATGCTCATAGTTCGTCCTGTGACAAATTAGTTCTAGACACTTTTCATACAGCCCAATTTATATGCCATTTGAGTCACTTAGACCAAACTGGTCATCACACGTGAATCATTTTCTTTGCAGCTGCTCCATTTTTTTTAAAAGCCTATAGGCACCCTAGAGTTTCTAGCTGGAGGTAAAAAGAGGAAAACACACACACACGCACACACGCACACACAGACACACAGCAAAAGGAATGACAGCTCTATTATAACCTCAGATGTTGCTGGAGAAAGTACAGGACTAACCTGGGCTTTAAATAAAAGATACACTTTCTTTAAGAATCACAGCTTGAATGTGGAGTTTCCTGAGTGGATTTTACTTTCTGCTATGAGCTGCCTGAGGTTGCGGCTCCTTGCCAGGCTCCATGTCTGTGCAGCGTGTTGTAAAATTTGAGCTGTGTTAAAACATGAGCTTCTGACTTCCTCTTTTGTGAATCTGTGCCATATTTACAAAGGAGATTAAGAGAGAAAAACTGAAAGTCAGATTTGAAGGAGGAGGAGAGGAGAATAATGTGACTTCTCCAAATCCCACATGGACCCAAATTCTTCTGCTGCAGAGATTTGCTGTAAACCGTATACCGAAATACAGTTTGATGGTCGTATTTTGGGCTTTTAGTTGATGTTCTAAAACAAATAGCATGGCATTAAATATGTGTATTCAGTCAGACATTCTGAATGTCATATATGAATAAATGGTTTCAGATGAGATTTAGCCTGGAGGGATGAGCTTTGAACAAAGAGTTTGTGGTGAACATCTGCACTTCTTTCTTTCCCTGCCGTAGCACATCCTATTCTTTGTTTCTTCTTTTTTAGCCACACAACAGAGACACAAAGAGTCCAATTTGGTCACCAGTTCCCTCACACATGCTTGATTTCCTGCGCTGGAACGGTGGGCCACCCTGGAGCACTGGGGGCTTGTGGGCCCTCTGACCATCCAGCCAGAGGCCCCCCAACCAGAACAACGTCTTCATTGAAAACTGAAAGTTAAAAGACTAAAGGAGTGTGTTCCAATTTGTGGAGAAAAGTTCACTTTTCATCTGATTATTTACTGGTTTTGTTTTGTTTGTTGCATGGGCCTGTGTGGATGTAGTAAAAAAAAAAAAAATAAAAAAAAAAAAAACTGCATCGACACATTATTATTATTATAATAATTATAATAATCCTTCATTGATTTACACAGGCTGAACCAAAATCCTACAAAAAAAGGGGGTAAAAATAAAATAAATAAATCCCTTTGTTCACTCCTTATACTTTAAATATCGACCATTAAAAAGCCCTGCGTAATTTGCTTCTTCAGTCTGGATTACTTGAAGTGTGTTTGTGTGTCTGAGAGAGCAGCGTGACAACAAAAGGCTGACGACACGAGGTGCTGTCATCACTTACACACTGCTGTCAGCGGCGCAGCCTGGACACGAACTGCGGCTCGCAGTCAGACTGGTGTCAGAAGGAAACGTTCGAGCTTAAAACTGGTCCAACATCATGGTACGACTCTGGGTTTGGAGTCGTACCATGGGATGGTCGATGGGAAAACTTTTAAATGAACTTCTGTGTAAAATAATAATAATAATAATAATAATAATAATAATAATAATAATAATAATAAGTTTTTCTCCATGTCAGATCACCGTGGCTCACCGCACACAGAGCCGAGTACAGCAGGCAGCAGGTCGGACTGCGGAGGAAGGGGGGGAGGGGGGTTGGACGGGTCAGCGGAGCGTTTTCCCACAATCAGTCCAGCGTTGTTCAGTCAACAGCTCTTTGAAAATAACATGATCAAAGTAAAAAATAAAAAATAAAATAAAAAATCATAGTATTCCACGAGACATAAATATGTATTCTAAAATGAGAGCCTTTAGGTGGGTCTGATAAAAAATAAAAATAAAAATGCAAGAGATTTTTTATTTCTTTTTGGGTTTTTTTCTTTTTTGCGATCAAAAAGTAGAAGGGACGTCCCGTGATGACATGGCCAAATTAATCCTGACAGAAAATGCTGCATTTAAAGCAACGACTTCCACTTCCACTGGACAGGGTGCGAGAAAACTGCCAACGCCTTTCTATTCAACAGAATAAGAAATCAAGAATAGGCAATCAACTTGAATTAATTAATAATAAAAATAACAACAACAATAATAGTAATAACAATAACACTTTATTAGACGGTGTGTGCACATGACATAAACATGACATCACCCGTCATGACGATGAAAGAGTCTTTATGAATGTTTATGACTGTTGTCATGAAGTGTCATCCGGTAAATAATGACACTTTTAATGCAAAGTTGACACTTTTAATGGACTTTTAATACAACCTTTAATACAACTTTGCATTAAAAGTGAAAAGGGTCTTCATGTTCATGTCATGTTTATGACAGTGTCATGTCAGTCTTATGCACACTCCGTCAAATAAAGTGTTACAATAATAATAATAATAATAATAATAATAATAATAATAGTAAAATGTTAACATGTTTATATTTCATTTGCTTGTAAAGCCTTGATTTGGCAGCAAGAAAAGGAAGAAAACAAGACATTTCCAGGACATTCTTCTTCCCATTGTAAACACGTTCTTTTAATGGCCCTGCACAATGTTGACAATCACTAATAATGGGAGGAATTCTGGCCGACCCTGGCGGCCTCGCAGGGATCAGTGATGAAGTTGGATGTGCATCAGAGCAATCACAGCCGACTGTAATGGGTTGACACCGGCCGTAATGAAAAACAATCGGGGTTAAGGCCTTCCAAGCCACGCGCAGGGGCGTCCTTATGCCAGGAATATCCCCTAAATTCATTCTCTTTTTTTTGTTGCTGTGATTGGTAGTCATGGTATTTTCCCTAACATTGCACCGCATTGTCACACAAAGGTGTTGGATTACTAATTTAAATGGATGAACAAAACCACAGTCAGTCAGTAGACGAGCAGATGTCAGTGAGACTATGAATAAAGAAGCTGAATATAACTTAAAGGTATAGTTTCCTGATATTCTGTTGTATTAGTTAACATTTAGTGGATGTGTGACGCTGGATAGAGTATAAGATAGCAGAGGGAGTTAATGAGTGTAACTTGTCCACAAGAACATCCTTGTTTATGTTTGTCACGCCTCATAAACAAACCTACAGTTTGCTGTGAATGATAATTGACCCCGTTGACTCTTTAAAAAAAGGGAAAAACGATCGCAGCACTTGACTTCGACTTCCCATGCGCCCGTTGTCACCTGTGCATTATGTTTCCATGGTAACACACAACATCAAAACTGTTGAAACAGTTCTAACCTGTCTGTGTGTGTTGGGGGGAGCGGTTGGACAAAAAAAAGAGAAGAAAGACAGAAAAAGAAAAGAAAAAGTCTACATCAGCGTTAAGCAGCCCTCGCCTGGAGGAGATGGACATACACAAAATGAGGATCGCAGCTGCCGAGTTTTACCGGAGGAACGGAGTTCCGGCGATAATAGAGAGGGCTCTGAATGAGCTCTTCCTCCGGCAGCCCGCAGACGTTCACGGCTACCTGGTAGGAGGTTGTTTTTTTCTCCCCGCTGAAGGGGTAAACGGTCACAACTCACCTGTTACGATTAAACCATCCGATTATAAAGCCAATTAATCGGAGATAAAAGCCACCACTGTTTGAGTTATTCTAAGTATGCTTAATTATCAAGTGTTTATGTTATAGTTTTACATAGGGATGGGCAGTGACTGCCTTGCGATAAACAGAAACTGGATTAGTGTGGCCATTTAAAATGAAGCTTACTGAAAATTTCAAAATAAAAGTCTTCACATGTTTCACTTCAGGTAATTGCTTTTTGGGCTTTATGTGACTGGTTTAAACAAACCACTGTTACACATTGAATTAGTGTGGTAATTAAATTGAAG
>NW_006800387.1:21232-27936 GCF_000485575.1 Poecilia formosa | reverse complement strand
CATAAGTTCATGCTACTCAACATGCTTGAGACTCTCCACATGTTGTAGAGTACATTGCAGCTGTCTTTAGCATTGATGCTAATTTTTTAGCATCAGAATGCTGGTTTCCAACTGACGGGCACACTTTGGCAGGCCCCCGTTAAATTTCTTAAGGAAAGGCTATGTGTGTCAAAATTGCAGCACATATAGAATTGCATTGGAGCTGTTTTTTTCCCCACTGCTGGTTTCCACAGGTGTCATTAATATAACCAAACATTTTTACATTTTCACAGCCAAGTTCAACAGCTGAACTGTTGCTTTTGCTTTTTTTGTTAGTGACTACAGGGACCTGTTATGTTTCATTATGAAGCTGAATCCCTGTAATATTATCTGTTGTTCTCTGTTTCAGAAATACTGAGCAGCAAAGGACCTTATGACATATTTCCAGAAAAAAATTACATATCTGTTCTATTGCAAACATGCAAAAATGATTTGGGATAAGTATTTTGAAGTTGAAGTATAGGCTCCGTCTTCAGCTCTCTTGTTTTTCTCTGTAAAGCACTTTAACTTACCTTCTGGAAGAATGATGCTGTGGGCTACTAATGAACTTGCTATCATTTATTGAGTTTTTTTTAATTATTATTATTGCTGAGAACTTTGTCAGAAGAGAGCAACTCACTTTCCAAGTCAGGGAAAAAGGGGCATGTTCTCAGGTTATCTCTGTCAAAACAGAAACAAAACGTTTCTGGATTTTTCGTTCTCATCTTTAGAAATATGCTAGACTTTCTCTTAACTGAATACAGTTGTTATAGTATCAAAACAAAAGCTACATACAGTAGGAAGAAAGACTTTAAAACTATGCGGCCATAGTCAGACTAACAGTAAAGATTTTTACATGAAACTGGAACATTAAATCCTTCATATACATATTGTTTTAATTGTTGTCATTTGTAAAAAAAAAAAAAAAAAATTAGATGTAATTTAAACATTTTTAGAAACGCAACATCCTCTTGTCAGATTACCAGATGTCTGAGAGTGTTGGAATTGAGAAATATTTTTTTCTCTGTGCTTTTAATCTTTAGAAATAAGCAACTTTCTTTGAATATGAGATTTTTGTGCGTTCTTCATGGGTGATTTTTGTTCAAACAAATACTTTCCTTCAGGCTAATTTCTTTTTGGAACTGTCTACTCCACCAAGGATCAGTGATCTGAGAGGAAGAGAGGTTTTTTCAGAAAATGGACAGCTTATCGTTGAGGTGGAGGTTTTCAGCATCGTCTGTAACAAAGAAAAGGTAAAAATAATTCAGAAGTCATCCACCACATCCACACAGATGAAGAACAAGTTGGTTGTCAAATAATCACAAGGTTAGATTATTTTAATATGTCACAAAATTATAATATCTCACTATTCTTTGTTCTATTGATCCCAAATTGCAGTCTTAATTTTCCTTTTTTTTTCTACATTCAGTAAATTTATTTAGGTTAAAATCTGCTAATGTTTTAATCACAGCAGGATATTGTTGAGGCCAGCCATAAAGGACAGAACTTTTGACAAAAAAAGAATGGTAAAATTGAATTCCATAATGCACTCCATTAAACTTTTTTTTTAAAAAAAAACATCTTAAACTAAGGAAGAAAGCGTGTCAAAGCAAAATCAAGGTGTAAATTGATTGAGATAAAAAATGCTTCCTTCCTCTTTGGTGCATCATTACTTCACTGGGGAGACACATTAAAATCCTCTTCCCTACTCGCCAAGTAAAAGACTTCATCTTTAAAAGAGCTTTGGATCCAAGCTACATCTACCACTCTACTGTTTTGGGCATCTGGTGACTAATATCCCAACTGAAAATGAGTCTGAGACTGGCTTCAGCTGTCCTGGGAGAAGAGGAATCACAGCTCCACACATGGTGCCCTGGCCGAGGCGAGCCCTTCTCCAGCTGCTGCACGCAGAGTGACCGCTACGAAGGCGTCCTTCTTTATCTGGCCCGACAAAATGCCAGAACAGCTTATGTTTTGAACAGTATCATAAGCCATACTGCTCAAAAGAATGGTTAAAGTAAAGGGGAAGTGTAACAAAGATCAAATTAGGACATAAATTGCTCTCTGCGTTGTGTTTTTGCAATCTTGATGCTTGTCGATCAGAGCTGAGACTATTGGTCATTCAAACTTTTGAGCACCAGTAACATTTTGTTGCTATTTTTCTTTTTCCCACTTTTTTCACTAAGCTATGCATCCATAGTTCATCTCCAAAACAGCCATGAAATGAATTGTATTTATGTATAACTAGATGTTAAGGGCAGCATGACTGTTTCATTATTATTTGTATTATTTAAAATACCAAAAACTATCAAACAGACACCTAACTCTGCTTATTGAACTAGTTCATTCTCTCGTTCAGAGCATGTCATCAGCAGCTGTCGTAAGTCACTTTGCACCAGTGGGAACTGAAGAGAGTCAGAGGAACTCTGATCATGTGGAGACCGCTCTTCAGTGGATACATGAACTGTTCAGGAAACTGCTACTGAACCAGAACCCGTGCGATCAAGCTGAAATTGATCAAATGCTGAGGTGATGACTCCACTTGTTTCAAATGACAACTAACATAATAAATACAGGAGGCATTTTTAGGGGTCTATAACCAGATGGAGAAGAGGGGATTGATTGAAGGCTTTAATGTGTTCCTGACAACAGTGAATGGGAGTTTTAAAACCTAGAATCGTACTAATTTTGGATTCTGTCCATTGCAGTCCACAACATCTCTGCTTTAATGCTGCTAAATCCTACGCAGAGTTTCTGAGATGTTTTAGAAATGTCGTGTTTCGATTGACACCAACATTTAAATTTGTGTTATTTCCTGGCAGCGATTTCTTCAGGTCCTACCATGAGGAGGAGAAAGCAAGGCGTGACAAGCTGAAGGCTGAAGCCAGCGAGCTCGAAGCAGCGGCTCGCACAACGCCAGTAATGCCATCAAAGGAAAAGAAGAGCGCCGGTAAAGGTAAATGTTACTCACCGTAACCCTGAAGATGCTGCTGGAGTTCTAGAATTGTGCCCGTCAAGGTGGCAGCCATGTTGGACTGGCTTTGATGCTTTCCTTATGAATCAGTCTGAACCCCCCCCCTCCCCCCCAAAAAAAAACAAATAAACAAACAAAGAAAAAACTCAACCACAGCCACAAATCCCAGAGGAGTTTTGGAGGCATCATGATCAAATAGAGAAACAGAGGAAGTCCAAACCATCTCTTTCAAGAATCCTAATGTGAGATCACTGGCAAACATCCTCATGCATTCATCTTTCTGGAAGAGGGTAAATCTGGACTCATCAGAGCACATGACCTTCTTCTCTAGAGTCTAATCTTTATGCTCCCTTCCAAACTGTATAGTCTTTTTCTGTGTTGTCTCACAGATTAGTGGTTTTCTTGTGGCTGTACAGCTTTCCAGACCCAACCCCTTGAGTTTCATTCACATTATGCCTGTGAAAATGCTCTTACTTTTACTGTTAATCCTGGTTATTGGTGACATTGATGTCATCAAACTTTTAACTGATCACAGATTTTGCTCATGTGGTTTTTTTTTTTCCTTTTTTTTTTCAGATTTTATCCTCAGAAATGTTGGTTCCCCTCTATGCTTCTGGGTTTTAATAATGTGTTGGTTGGACAATTCTCAACCCAATTTTAGGAGTTTCTCAAATCTCCTTGGATGTTTTCGTTGCTTTTTGCCAATGAAAACGTAATCGGCAAAGGATGTTTAAATTTACCAATGACAGGTCAACCGTACTTAAGACAGTTGATCCGTCTTAAGTGCTTGAACCCCGTTGGTGGAAGCACCCCTCAAGAATGATTAAAAATATTAAAGCTTATATGTAGGACTCAAAGATACATATCTAACACTTGACATGTTTAGTTTCAGGGGAAAAAAGCCACTAACTTTTCATCTTTTTTTTTACATTTCAGGCAAAAAGAGTGTTGTTGTCGAGAAGCAATTTCCTCCACCAGAGCCGCCAGAGCCACTTCTCCTGGAAGGCATGGCTGTCGGCTCGGTGTCCCTGGCTGTAGCTAAATCTGGGGCAAAGATAAAGGGAATGCCTCTTTACAAATATATATCAGCTCTGAAGAATCAAAAGGTTTGACTAAATACAAATATTTTACAGATATTTTTACAGAAAATTGAAAGCATTCAAAAAGTTGAACTCATTTCGCCTAAGGATCCGACACATTTTCATGTTCCTGTCCCCTGGATAACTCTGCTCAGCTGTGGGAAGAAATCCCCTGGAAAACTATGCTTACTGGAAGAAATTATTCTCATCTCCAAAGTGGGACATCCAGTCAAACAGGTGTTGATCTGCTCTACCATACTTTGCCTTTTTTGTCCTTTACCGACAGCAGTGAGCTAACAGTTGTCATGGACTGGTTCGCTGTCTCTAAGGTAATTTTTTTTGTGATTACCCCATTGCTTACTTTTATTTGTCAGAATTTTGCATAGGGATAGCTGTGGATGTTCTGCATTTTACTACATTTGTCACATTTCCCAACATCACTTTTAAAAGTCGTCTTCGTGACGACTTTTAAAGTCGTGACACTTCTTCAACAGAGTGTCACGTTGGCCTGTGAGTTACAGAAGGAGATGATGAGACTGATGAGCATGTCAGGAAAAGGCGGGGTGAGAGACACTGCTACATAAATTATATGTGTTTTACTTGAAGTTTCTGTAAAGGATTTGCACATGAAAGAGCACTTTATGGGTCATCTTCAAATGAATATAATGCAGGATGACAGAGAAAGCATGAAGGTCTGAAAAGACATTTAACGCTTCCTCTACTTCACCTGGTTGAATGATGCTGTCTTAGTCTCATCAAACCTTAGAATCGTTTGATTTAATTTATTATGCATGCATACTGTACTTGCCATTCATGTGATAGCTTAATCTAAGCTGTTTTTGTACAAAGCCAAAGATTAAATATGCATGTTAGTGTCATCCACTACTGGATATATAAAAAAGTTTTACATCAAAGCTGTTGGGTTGTGTGAATGCTCCAAGATCACCCTGTCCTCGGTGTCGCACAATGGAGTGCTCACAGCGAGTTGTGAACGGCCCGATCAGCCTCTGGATCTCATCACTAATGCCTGCACCAACCTTAAAGTGCCACTGGGAGTTCATGTTTTTCTGGCTCTGAACTGTGCTGCCCCAAAACTTGTGGACTATGTAAGTCAACCAAAGATTTTCCAACTACTATAGTAATGCTACCATAGTGTTGGGGGTATTTATTTTTTCTGTTACTTATTATATGGGCACAGGTAAGTATAAAAGAACCTATCTGCTTTGTTTCAGTCTAAGGGAAAGTATGAAGTAGCAACAGGAGGTCTGAAGTCTCCGGATGAATTGATTGAGGTGTATAACAACCTCATCAGCAAATACCCGGCAGTGGTGGCCGTGATCGACCCTTTTAGGAGAGAAGTGAGTTCAAAGCATCTGAAGTTATCTCCTACTTAGCTTGATTATTACTGTAAACAGTTTTAATTGTTTGCTGTTATCATTTTTTATACTTCTGCCCAACGTCCCAAACTTTTTGTTAGAGAAAATGCACGCACAACATCAATAACTCACAATAACATTCAGAAGGTAATTTGTTTCACACAAATCTGTCTTCCATTTATAGTGATCATTTTTGCCAACGTGCGCTTTAAATGCCTGTTTGTTGTGCAAATCTGGCTTTTATGTTTATTAATTACCATTTAGTTCTGAACGGTTCTTCAAACATGTGACCTGTGACTGCTTTAATGTGTCTTCTGTTAGGAGGCAGAGCAATGGAAGAAACTCAGCGATAGGATTGGGATTTCATGTTCGCTGCTGTCTGACATCACACACAAAGCACAGGCTCCAGCTCTGCCAGGAGTCCATGGTTATGTCTTCAGACATGCCAACGAGACAACGGTCAGCGACATCATCCATGCTACATTCTGCTACCAAGGTACTAGATGGGAGGTGTTGTGTGTGTGCGTGTGTGTATACTAGGTTTTTATATCCTAGTGGGAACCTATTTCTATCAACATTGTGGGGTTGTGGGAACCATTGCTCCTTTGGGGACATTTTCTTGGCCCCCAAGAGGGGAAATGCTGTTTTAAGATTGGGGTTAGGATTAGGGGTTAGGCTTTAGAAAATAAATGGAAGTCAATGGAAGTCCCCACAAGCCATGAAAACACGACTGTGTGTGCGCGCGGATAAATATTACCAAAAACATGCTGTTTATCTGTCAACTGTTTTATGAGCTTTACATTTGTTACCATCTGTGTTCTTTGTTCACATACATTTGCACGTTTCAATAGTTTTATATCTAAAACAACTGGTCTTAAAAATATCATTCAATTTTCTATTAGAAATTAAATGCGTTTGCAAAGCTCTTCATTAAGAACACATGTGCTTGCTGCCACTTTCAAAGCATTTAAAGCATTTTATAAAAAAAAAAGACATCTGTAGGATCTGATTTTATAAAAATCAAACATAAACTACAGTTAGAAGTATAAAGTTTTTTGCTGCTGCAGTATGCATGTTCGGCATGAGCATTGCATGATAACTAGGATCAAACTGAAATGTATTTGACTTAGTGTGGCTGATCAATGATAAAAATATGGACTTTTCATTTATGGATTATGGGTGCTCACTTACAAGAATCAGAAGTTTAAAAAAATGCAATCGAAGGCTCCCACATCACGATGTTTTTAGCAACAGGAA
>NW_006800387.1:0-21200 GCF_000485575.1 Poecilia formosa | reverse complement strand
TATATATATATATATATATATATATATGTGTGTGTGTGTGTGTGTGTGTGTGTTTTCTATCTGCTTTTTTAATCTTTACAAGTTTTCAATGGATTGCAAAAAAATCATTCTTTCCTTTTTGTGTGGATCTTTAAATTCTAATCTGCAGGTTCAGTGGTGATGGATACGATGCTCAGTGAATCCAGCAGTGACGGATCCTTTGCAGACTTAGTAAGCTCTCTTCTCTCATTCTGTGTCCAGTGTCACATGTTCCTTTATTTTATGTCGCTGTAACCTTTCTGCTGAACAGCAGCTTGATTTAATGTGCTCAGATTCATAAATGATCCTTTCACTGTTTGTTTCATAACTCAAGTAAATGTCAATAACTCAGAATATCAGTCATTAGGCAATTCATTTTTGTAATTGTGTGAAGCTAAAGAATAAATTCAGATTTTTGGATATATTGGTGAATATGTCTTACAACATAACAGAAAAAAAAGATCAGCTTTTCGGAAAGGTCAAATTTGACAATAAAATAATACAAAGGGATTTTTAAGATAGTGTTACAAAAGTTTTGGCCACTTTATGGCGTACAGACATTCGGGAAGACGGCCAGCTCGAGGTGGACATAATGTTACAAAATAAATTATGAATTTATCAACTGTGATGACTCATTGGTTAATTGTTTTGAAGGACATTGGGCTAATCCAATAAAATGTCTTCTTATGGGGCCCGAGGCATAAGCAAACTAAGTGGTTGTTTGGGACCCCCTTGGCCACTAAGGGGCCCCCTAAGTGGAACTGATTTTTTTTTTTTCAGTATGATTTCTATGTGGTTGCATTAACAAAAACACCCCAACTCTTGCCCGCTGGAGATAGGCACCAGCACCCCTCGTGACCCCACTAGGAACAAGTGTGTTAGAAAATGGACGGACGGACGGATGGATGGAAAACCTTTGCACCTCCCTGAAACTTTCTCTTCTCCCTCAGGCTGTGGGACTGGGGCTGGACTATGTCAAACTGGGAGGTCTGGGAGGCGCTGAGACGATGGCTAAATACAATCGCCTAATATCAATAGAAGAAGAACTGGCCCAACAAGGACTTCTGGGTAGGTGTTTTTCTGTTCTTCTCTGACTTCTTTAGCTAGACAGAGAAGGAGGCGCTCACAAAGCAGGGAAAAGTGAGGTCTGAGCTTGAGAACACATTTCTGTCTGTGTGCTGGATGTGAAAGGATCCTGTGTGTGAGGAATCATGCAAACATGTATTGGTGTGGGGTAGAGTGGAAGAATGAGAACCACCCCCCCCTCCCCTACCTTCAATCTGTTAATTGGCCACTTAATTACATACGAGGACAAATAAGTTCCCATTCATCATTTCTGGAAAAGCAGGCGGGGACACCAGAGGTTTAATGAGCATTGAGTATGTGAGTCTAATCAAAAGCCATAAGACAGCTGTAGTCAGGACGGCTTTCCAGTGTTTACTGTTTGTCTTGATACTTTTTGCTGACTTCAGAGTTGACTGAGAAACAGAAAAAGAGTGTATGTGTATGTTTAGTAAAGATTTGCAATGTTTAGCTAATTCTGTTATTTTGGTCTTGTCCCCAGTCTGTAAGGAACCGCCGCTCTTCAGCGAGAAGCCAAAGGAGCAGCCGGCTACAGCAGAGGAAACCATATGACTCAGCCAACAGTCTGTCCTGTTTAAACAAGCCTTGAAAACCTGCCACACAAATCAGTTCCCAGTTTTCCTACTGTTGTTACTTGTGAGCACTAATACAGCTCACTCAGTGGTTGGCATTAATCTGAATGTTCTTTCAGCCTTTTTATTTATTTATTTATTTATTTATTTAACCTCAATATGAAACTCAATCCAAACCACTTCTGATAAAGCAAGAGTGGAAAACATCTGTTTTATTCATGTGTTCAATGAAAGACCACACAAAATGTTCAAGCATATCAACAGCCAATAAACTGTAAGTGAACAGAACAGAGCAGAGTGAAGATAGAAAATAGCAGTTCAGTTCTCTTTGGAAACAATTTATGAATTTATTTTGCAGCAAATAAAAACATGTTATGATTGAGGTGAAAATAAAGTTTTAAAAGCTTCCAGTGATTTTTGGCATTCTTTGATTTTTATTCCCCCCCGAGTTTCTTCCAGCTGAACTGGAGATTCTGCTTCATCGTCTCAGCTGAAGGATCTTACGCCAAAAAAAAAAGAAAAAAGAAAAAAGTCCTTCGGCTTATTTCCCACCTTTGTAATGTCCCACTGCCTCATGAAACACCAGACGAACCTCCGTTCCTAAAGTTGTGGTTGAGTTTTAGTGGTTTCCTGGTTGAGTGTGCTCTCACTGATTTCCTTCCACCACCGTTCTCCGGATCCCCCGTGTTGCTTCCAAGTAAGTAACCTATGTAAATCTTGGTCTTGTTGGTATGCATTTACTCTTCTGCCTGTATTATCAGGTTCTAAAATAGTTCCATCTGTGCCGAATTAGCAGCACCATCTTGCTTCACCTAAAGGCTCTGCGCCTCGTTTCCCAGGAAAGACACCAACTTCCCTGAGACGATTGGTTTTGCTGTCCAGTTTGGAACTATATCTCACAAACTCCAAATATGGCGGATTGAACTCTGCTAAAACCATAATGTTATGTTTCTGCGTGGGAAGCACACTCAAATCCTTTCTTTTAATTGGAATTGAATGATTAATTGAATTTCCCCCTTGTTTAACTTGAAGAATAAATAAAATCTGATTAGAAGTATTTCTTCTAATACTTGACTGTATTAGAAGAAATTAGTCAATCTAGATAAAATTGGATGTCACACAATTGGAAAGAAAGTTGCCCAGTTTGTCTTTGGATTAGTTTTGTGAATATAAATATATTAAAATAGACTGAAAAATATCCAAATGAAGGAGAAGCAGCTGAAAAAAACTATATAAAGTCCAACATTGTGCTATGCAAGATCCACAAACAGACTAAAATTGAAATGGTCAAAATTGAAATGTTTCAATAATGGTAGGGTAACTGTTTCATTGGGCACTTTGAGTAAAACAAGACCTGTTTTTTTTTCTTCTTCTTTCTCAGTAAATGTTAGGTTGGCTTTTAAATAAAATTAAATTACACACGTCATTGGCTGCACTCAGTTTAACTTCTTGACTGTTTTTATACAGTTTTGCCGTAAATGTCAGAGAACAAACCTTTAATCAACAAAATATGCAGAGACCAGCAAAGGCTGGACACACAGCTGTGTGTGAGTGAGGGGCCCACAGCGGGCAGGCACTGTGTGTTGTGGAAAAGTTAATAAAATTACTGACTAAACAGGTCAAGTTAAGTATTCCCACAACACACACACAAAAAAACCCTCCCTAATTGCTGTTCCCTTATAGCAATTAGGGAAGAAAACAAACGAAAAACAACAAAACAATTTATTCCATTGCTGTGTTGATTAACGACGATCAGAGGTGTGGCAGCGGCAACCAGGCAGAGGGGAAAAAAAGGACACAGCAGCACGGCTCGTGTAATTGTATGTTTTGCCTCGATCAAAACGTGTGTATATCTGATAATTAAAGTCACCAAGTCTGGCGGGTTTTAGTAGATTGCAGAGGGAAAGAACGAAGCAAGTTGTCAGCTCATAAAAGAGGGAAACAGTAGAGAGTCACTCCTCAAAGCTGTTATTAAATATGGCCTTACTGTTGAGCCTAAAGGACGGCCTTAGCCACAAAAACATCTTTAGTCGTGGAGGATTTAATGAGGCAGCAACATAAACCAACACAAACAACCTTAGTTTCATTTCATGTCATAGGAAGGTTGACTGTTTAACGCCGTCCTTCAATATGGTATCCAGGATAATCTACACGTTATTCCGCTGTAACGCGCACTCTGTATGTTGTTTGTTCACACACCTTCACCCTGATTTTACAGACACGCTGCTAATATTCTGCTTTTGCACCCACAGACAAAGTGTGTGTGTGTGTGTGTGTGTGTGTGTGTGTGTGTGTGCGTGCGTGTGTGCGTGTGTGTCTCTGTGTAACATTGTTTCTGTAGCATGGAAGAAAAAGGAAACTAATAATTGTTGTGCACTCCAAAACGTGCTGCCGCTGACTCTGGTCAGAGAGACTTCAGTTACATTCGTCCACAAACTGTGTTAGGTGGATCGGTTGGGGAGGAAATTGTATCTCAGTGCTAAATGAAGCTTAAAGCTTTAATTAACAGCCCAACACAATAGGTGAGGGACATCTGTCATAGTTCACAGCTCTCATGTTTCACTTCCTCGCCAGAGCAGGAATCTGGGAAGTCTGGGCAGGTGTCAGGGAAAACAAAACTGAACCAGGAAAGCCTAACAGCGTGGTTTAATCAGCAGTCTGGCCATTGTTGCATTCAAAGGATGCAGGCTGATCCTCTGGTCTAAACCTGACTAAAAGCCATCACTAGCTGGAGCTTTGAGGGGAAATCCAGCCAAAGACACTGTAACAAAACAGCCAGCAGATATTTTAGTCTGATCTCTGTAATTATGAAAATTCTCAGTGGTTGAAAAGGTGGTAATAATTACTGATTACACGCACGCACACACACAGACACACACATGCATGTTTGCGTGGCTATTTTTGTGAGGACTTTCCATTGACTTCCATTCATTTCTACATCCTAAACCTTACCCTTATCCTAACCCTAACCCATACTCAATTCACACCATAGTCCTAAATCTAACCCCTGAGCACATACATACATGTGTAATATGTATTCCTAACTGCTTTTGTCAGATTTGTTCCTAGAGTTCCTTTTCCTTTAGTGGAAACAACAGGGACTAAAAACCATCCTGGCTTCTGAAGAGGTTCCTCCAGTGAATACCTTCAGTGAGTCGTATTCTGCCGTCATCTACCAGGATCAGAGCCAATGAAAAAGCTCAACAACCTGACAAAAAAAAATGGCTGCTTCTGTATTAGGGATGACTCTGGAACCTCTGCAGATTGTTGCACAATGAAGGTTTTTGCATAAAATGAAAAACATAACCAAAAGACAAAAGGTGTCCTCTTTGTGAGGTTGTAATCCACCGACAGTGTCTTCAGTCAGAGGCTTCTCCTGAACTGCTGTAGCAAAGACCACAACAGGAGTCAATGATATCTACAAAAACTCCTGGGAGAAACTGGCAATGAATGTGAGGAGGCCCTTGACTGTTGCTGCTCTGTGACAGTCTCATGACTGGATATGGTGATGTTAGCGTTTCATGACAAGCAGCAGCAGCAGAATTAGCGTTGCTAATCCACCTCATTTGCTTTTGAGGCTTCTCTTTAAATCTCTGTCTGGCCATCTGGTTAGGAAGCCAGGCAGAGAGATGTTGCCCACTATGACTAATGCAAGAGATTGGTTGTTTCTGACCAGGAGGGATGTGTTTCTGCGTAGGGAGGAGCCAAAGGAAGTGGATTTGTTCACTATTGTCCTGTACTGTGAGGGTACAGTGAATGTTTGAACACATTTATAAAAATCATATTTTTGTCAAATATACCTATCGCAGCTTTAGCTGTATCATTTGCCTGTAATTCTTGCTGTGCAAAATATCGATTTGTTTCTGTGAGCGTTCTGTGGGTTGCCTACAAGCGACCCACAGAACGCAGACATTTTCTGCAAGATGCTATATTTATATTTTGGTTTTATTCAAAGAAATTCAGCAAAGAAAATCTCAGCTGCAGGACAATAACAAAATTGCAAGGAAATTGTATGCTACTGATTTTAATAAAACCAGATATTATTTTTATGTCAATAACATCAGGCAAAAGCACTATCAGTCAAAGTTGCTGCTCATCAAGCCTTTCTGTTGAAGATAGCTGTAAACTTGTGTGGTTTGACCACTGATTCAGGGTGATGCATAGTTTTCGGCACACTTAAATATTTAAAAGTCACCAAGTATAAAATACTGCTGAGTGGATGTCTTGCCAAAAACATGATGGCATAAAGAGCAGGAATGACATCCTCTATGACCCATAGCAGCCCACTGAACGGCTGCCAGACCCAATCCCAGCTAAACCGAAACAATATGCATTGAAAAAAGCTCAAGGCTACAAATTCCAAACCTTATTCAAAACATAGCAAATAAAAGTGCACTGATCGAAAAAAGAGTTTAGTAAGCATCGAAAAAGTGACGTTGCGTTTATAACTTTCATTTGACCAGACTAAGACTCTCAGAGCAAATCAATAGCACAATAAATGTCATTCATTTTAGTTCAAAGGAACCCAAACAGTTTCTATTTTCCCTCTTTTATGTGTGGAGATCTTTTTATATGTAAAGTATATCAGGGATTCTTAGAATCTAACTTAATAGAAAATGCAGCTCTCTAAAGGTGACCTACTGTCTTCCACATCCAACCACAGAAAACCATAAGGTTTCACTCGCACAGAAAGAAACGGGGACAAAATCTGAAAAGAAAACCAAACCCAAACCTATCCAAAATATTGACTTAAATTTTCTTTATTTGTCCTCAGAAGGTAAGACAGTAAGTTTGTTAAGTCCAAGGCTGCAGCCTGAAGTAACCCAATTCCGATTTTTTTTTCTTTTTTTTCCCATAATCTGGTGTTTTCATGACAGCCTGACCAACAAAGGTCGGATTTTTTTCGACTGCGACCCGAATATCCGATACATATCCAATTCAAATGTGACCAAAAGTCCAACTAACAATAATGACTACAATGAGGATTAAGTTGACAATATTCTGGCTCCAGTCGGACAATAACTTCAAATGTATAAGCTATGCTCCACCATTAGCATCTATGTTTACTTCCACAATCACTGAGCACTTCTTCTTTATGGCAGTTGGCAAAACACTGAGAACGATCTCTATGTGTTACTTGACGTTACTGATTTTTTTCGACTGCGCCCTCTAGTGCACATGCGGGACACTTTCAGGTCATTTACCCATTCACAAGTCGTGTACATTTGGAAGTGTGAAAAAAAATGTGTGATAAAAAAAATCGGATTTGGGTCACGTCAGGCTGCAATGTGAACGTAACCAAAGGGACCATCCTGTACTACATGACTCTTATCCACTGAGGCTGCGTGGACCTAAACATTAAACTTCTGGATGAATCCAATAACTTAACGATAGAAGCATTTCATGATGTAGACGATGAGGAGAATGACTTGTGGCGTTATGTTAGGACTTCAGGATGTCCCGTCTTCTTAGAAGAACCCTCTGCAGCTCTTCGTCCTGGCCTGGTGATGGTGACACAGCTTTGGGCTGAGGGCGAGTTTTGCTGAAATTCTCCTGGACAGGTCAAGATATCATGTGGGACACATAAGGGACATAACTGTGAATATTAAATACAAATAAATGTGATTCTTCAATTTATTTTACTGTGAATTCTCGACTAAAAGAACATTTAATCAGATATTTAGTTATGTATGTATGTCCAACCAGTTAATTACCTCAATCAAATAAATGTTTTGTACTTTCTACCTAGACTGTTTTTGACTACTTTTCTAGAAACAGATGCTAAAGTAAAGATTTCCGTAACACAGAAGGAAAAAAAAGGGAAAGTTTAACTAGCAAAACACGGCTTCAAAGTCCCATTACCATGATTCCTTTAAGTTCTTGAATGGCAGAATTAGAGGGCAGCCTCTCCATCTGATAAAAGGAAAATAGGAGGAGAAAATGGGTTTGGTAAATAAACAGTGGTCTGACACATTATGCTTATTTTACCTCATTCAGCACTTAAAGAATAAATTGCTTCTCTCACCACAAAGATACAACATTGTACTTAAGCATGAAGATGTATGCTTTCTACAAGAAGCAAATGTGTTAACACATAAGCATTTTGAGTCATGACAATTTTTCCATCCTCATTATTTATAATGACCTTGCAGAGCAGCCCCTAATGCTATCTAATTTGACAGAGTTGTTAAGGAGGAACAAGGAGACTGAAAGAAGTCCTGACCGTACGTCATGTTTTAACAAAACAAGAAGCTCTTAGATAATCCCGAACACTGATGGATTTGAGAGCACTGAACAATATACTGTATGCTCAACACACACGGAGACACACACCCACACACACACATGCACACACGCACACACATGGGCGCACACACGAGCAAAAAAAAACAAAAAAAAAAACAGGCTTAAGAACACTTTATATCTGCAGCTGGTACACTTCAGTGATTTTAGCAGCAAAGACATTTTCTGTTCCAATCACAATGCTCCATTTCCCATGTCCGTGTTTAGTGTTTAATGTATTCTGCATTTGGTACTGTTGTTCTTCAAACTCCCGACCATCGATGTCAGTTTTAGTGTGAAAGAAAAAAAATCTTTTGAGCGTAAAGACACAGAATAGCAGACACGTCTTGTTGCTCTGAAATAAATTCATGCTTCATCATCTGAATGAAAGTTAGAACCGCGACTTGTTTGAACGTGCGTTGTAGTAAATGTCATGCGTCTGATTTTTAAATGTTTTTCTGTTGTAAAACTCTGCCCATGTCTGCATCAGATATAAATTTCAGAGGTGGATCTGAAGCTACAATGAGTCTGTGTTAGGAATGCAGGTGGCACAGAATGTACAGCACGGAACTGGTACAATCTACCAAGTTATAAGCTGACTGAAAGATAAAACACTGAAAATCCCAATGACAAAAATTTCCAGCGTTCCAATTATTTCCAAGCCCAGAAGACTGCCCATGAATTTCACCATGATCCTGTAGAATCTACCTTTCTATTTTCTCTCTGTCCTCAGCCTAACTAAATCCTACAAAGAAACCCATTTTGACCATGTTAATTCACTCGGTTTGAGGACACACTACCAATTGGGTCTAACACAAACTAAAGGATAAACAAATCAGAGGAAAAAAAAAATCTGGCCCATTTTTATTCACAAAGGCCTGCTGATGAAAACTTAACACCTCAAGTGCTTTAATCATCAACTTGATCACAAAAGGACACTGAGTGCAATGAGAGTGGTTTCTTGTTATTTTTGTTTTCTTTATGTAACTATCCAAAAATAATGTTCACAATTCTTTTAGTCACAATTTTGAAAATACGGGCATGGTTTTTCATAACACTTCATGCAATTATCACCTCAGGTCAGGCCAGCTCCTTAGGGGGAATCCCAAGGCGTTCCTAGATCAGCCGAGAAACATCGTCCCTCCAGCGTGTTCTGGATCTTCCCCAGGGCCTCCTCCCAGTGGGACGTGTCTGGGACGTCTCACCAGGGAGGCGTCCAGGAGGCATCCTAACCAGATGCTCGAGCCACCTCAACTTTTGACGTGAAGGAGCATCAGCTCCACTGAGTCCCTCCTAGATGCCCAGGCTTCCCACCTTATCTCTAAGGGAGAGCCCAGACACCCTACGGAGAAAACCCATTTCAGCCGCTTGTATCCGTGACCTCGTTCTTTCAGTCATGACCCAAAGCTCATGACCATAGATGAGGGAAAGTAGATTGACTGGTAAATCGAGAGCTTCGCTTTGTGACCCAGCTCTCTCTTCACCACAACAGACCGGCACAGTGCCTACTTCACTGCGGACGCTGCGCCAATCCGTCCCACTCCATTTTCCCCTCATTCGTGAACAAGATCCCAAGATACTTAAACTCCTCCACTTGAGGCAGGACACTCTCTCCGACCCGGAGAAGGCATTCTACCCTTTTCTGGCTCATCAGTGTCTATAAATTCTTGTTGAAGACAGTTTACCTGGTCCGTTTTAACAAACAAGCACATTATGTGCCAATCTGGGACGGGATAATGTTGTTTGGTCCAATGTCATCTCTGGCCCAATGCACATTTGGGTGCATCCTACATTAACCTTTTTGTTTTTAAGTTTTTTTAGTTAGCTCCTCCTTCATTTTTTTTGTAAATTTGGAGTGGCTGCTCATTTCTCCTCTAATTATGCAAAATATCAAACTGGCCCAGTCAGACGGTTCACTGCCTATGAAGCACCAAAGCAGCAGTCCTGTCAGTTCAGCTGAGAGTCCACAGCGTGGCGTGCCTATGTGTTTATTTCCATGTGTGAATGTGTGTGTGTGTGTGTGTGTGTGTGTGTGTCTGTGTCATGCTGTGTACATTTATCTGTATCAGTCAGATACCAAATCCAAATTTGATGCAAGGTTCTACTTTTGAAGCCTTACAAGCTAATAATTTTGACTCTTACTAGCTTCAACCTCCCTTGTATCAGTTTCTGCATTCAGGTGCTTCATCATGAATTCACAACATTTGCAACTGAAAACAAATCGATTTTAAAATGTAAATATAAAGAGAATGGATCATATTAGCATAAAGGCCTCATAGGCTGTTGTTACCTTTGGTTCACTTCTGTTTGGTGACTGTTTCACTGGTCGAAGTTGAACTCCCTTTTTAATTCTCTGCATCATTTCCTCCACAGCCTGGTGCCGGATGTCTCCTTTGCAGTGACAGATGAACACAGGAGTCACATTTCACTACCAGCAGCTAAACATTTCAAATGTGGAGCTTTTACTGAATATATGGACATGAAAACTATTATAGAGTTAGTGTTAATAATGAATATAATTAGAGAGATAAAAATACAACATGATCTTTAGATCAATGTCCTACATTTGATGTCAGATGTTTAAACGCCCCAAAGAAAGAGAAACCACATTGTCCACATTATTTGGCATAAAGTCACACAAATCTTTCCAAAAAAAAAACAAAAAACTTATTTGAAGTTTTCTTCGGCGTTTGTTAGAATTACCTCTTCAGTTGTATGACTTGGGTGAAATGCTTTTAGTATATTTTCAAAAGCTTTTCATAAAAGTCTGCTAAGATTTCAGCCCATTGCTCCAGACACAACTGGTGGAACTGAACGAGTTTTTTTTTTTTTTTGGCCAACTTGCTCACATGCATCTTTGCAGCTCGGCCCAAAGATCTGAAATGCAGCAGCAGAACTGCACTTTACTAATCCTTCGCCACTAAACAGTAAAGTGGGATTCTGTGATCTCTTGAATGCCTCTCACCAGGACCTGAGCCGGACTGAACTTAAAACCGACGCTCACTGATTGGACCATCTTGTGGCAACATGAAGAATTGATTACAGAGCAGGTGGGTGAATTGAGGTAGCCTTGATGTAACCCTGATCAAGGTCACATCAGGGCCACATCTGCCCTGATGTGACCTTGATATGATCCTGACATGGCTTTGTAGAACATGTTGCTGGAGGCTGTTTGTTTAATATTTACCATGTCCTTATCTATACAGCCTATAAAATATATTAAAATAAAGGTTCTGATGAGGCTCGATTGCCAAATTAAAAGTATCTTTTATAAAAACAAAACTTTAAGCAGGTGTTAAACATACTTTTCATTAAGCTAACATGACTGTATTAATTTTTTTTTTATTAGACTGATGTTATATACTGATTTTCAATATCTTGAAAGGACAAGACAACAATGTAATGCATCTTGCAGCAATACATTGGCTGTAAGAAGAAAATCATTATAATAAAAAAAAAAGATTGAAAACATCAGTCTCCATGTAATTAATCTATACATTGTGTGTCACTTAGGAAATTAAAATACTGAAATAATTGAGCTTTTCATAAATACTGAAATTTATTGAACATGACTGAAGGACCCTAGATTAAAAGTGTTTTTTTTTTTCATTTCTAAAAGATATTAGCAGTATTAGAACTTTTCATTAAGTTTTCAACAAGGTCTAGAATGAAAGGTTGGTGAACAATCTAATCTTGCATCTTTTTGGCCGTTTGTAATATAATTATTTTTGATGTTGAGCTCGGCTGTAATCATGGGAAATTTCATAACTGTTACCATGACAACTGATTTAGCAGTAATCACAGTTCAGACTCTGTTAAATGGGAATTTCTGAGGTTAGCAAACTTAGCCAAGAATGGCTCTCCATATAAAAGCACACGCGAATATGCAATTTTCCATACAAAAGTTTTTCAAGGAGAGGCTGAAGGAGATGAGAACAAATAATTTATTTCAGCCAAAAACTCTGCCCATTCACAAAAAAAGGATGTTAATATTTAATTTTCTAAAATGGAACATTCAGCGGCACTCACAATCGAACATTTGTTCCAGAGATGTCTTTTAAAAATGTTACATAAAAACAATTTTGTGTTAAAGTAATAACAAAATATTTTCCTTCAGTGCTTAAAATGAAACCATTATTCAGGAGTCAGAGCAGAAGATCCTTGGTTGGTGCCTATTCAATCTCGTATGTAATTTTAAAATAATGTGTGCCTGGTGCTCAATTCAGACCTCACATTTTTGATCACTATTAAACAAAATGAGGACTCAGCTCAATCTGTTTAGTCAACACGGACGACTCACCTGCTTCGACAAGTCAAGGCTTCAATTTAAATTTACAAATCAAAGAATTTAAAATGTTAACTGAGGAGGTCAAACATGCAGATTTTGAGAAGGATGGCATCGTAAACCTTTTTTAAATTACACATTTTGTCCTAATAAGAAACTTTCATTCTTCAAAGATCGAAGGTAAAATGAAAAACACCTTAAAGTATTTAAACCAGTTATGCCATACAGACAGAATACAATCCAGGGAAAAACTGAGAACTTAATTTGAATAATAAACCTTTGTACACAAAGTGGGCTTCTGGTTAAAGCAGCTGAAAGAGTATTAGTAATCTTAAAAGAAGGCAAAAAAAGAAAATGTATCATAAAATGCTGTTATATGCCCCCCACTATGCATTGAATGGCACAGAGGAGTTGATTTTTTCCCCGAAAGGCAGAGATCTAAAAAAAAAAAAAAAAGTCAAAGGGGCGAAGAAAACTGCGAATATTTTCAACGCTGAAGTTTTGTTAACCTGTTAATCAAATTCAGAAAGTCACCCAACGGCATTTTCCACCAGCTTTTGAAAATCTGCATCGTGGTATAAAACTATCTGACCATTTTGCCGCTAGGTCCCGAGAAGTCCATGTTATAGTGTGTGGACTCTCTTATGAATAGTTGTAATCCTGGAGTTGAAGTATCACCACTAAATGTGTGGCATAATAGAGATGTGAACAAGGATATGTTCCCATGCAAACAGTAAAATAAACATTTCCTTTTTAATCAAGCACATACAAAAAGTATTCACACCCTGGATGTTACACTATTAATATTGCTTTGACAAATCAGTCATGAATAACAAACTTTGGCTTTTTTGACAAAAAAAAGTCTAAAAAGTAACACTTTATTGTTAAAGCAAAACTGATTTCTACAAAATAATGACAAATATTTTGTAGAAATATTTTCCCTCTTTAATTTGGTATTTAGTGTCAGCTCCTCTGGCTGCCATCCCAGCAGGGGGTCAGAGTGGACTCTCTAACTCTGCACTTTCCCTCCATTCTTCATGCTACGCTTTCCGTCAGGCTGCCTGTGGATCGCCAGTGAACAGACCACCACTTCTCCATCGGACCGGGCCGCACCAGCACATCCACCTTGTTGTATTTAAATCATTTCTGTCTAACTTTAGGTGAAAGCCTGGTGTCTTGCTGGGGAAACAAATGTCCTCTGAAGTCGCAGTTCTCTGGCTGTTTCTGCTTTTGTTTTACCTTCTCAAGTCTTCCAGGGTCTGCTACTCAGAAGGATCCCCCTCAGCATGATGCTACTGCTGCCATGGTTCACAGGAAGGATGGTGTGATTTCGGTGATGTGTAGCGTTTGACATAGACGTCTTGTCTGATGGCCAAAACTTCTATTTTGGTCCCAACAGACCAACTTTCTTCCACTTGACCTTGGGAACCTTGGGACATACTCCTTCCATATCTTGATGGATTTCACTAAACTACCTGAGATACGAAGTGCTCAGATTTTGTTGTGTCCATCCCCTGACTTAAAGCTTTCAATAACCTTTTCTTGGATTGGTTGGAACGTACTTTAGTCTTCCTGCTCTAGTGGTTAACCAGGGATGCTATTGAACCAGGGAATGGACCTTCCAGAACCAGCAGAACTTAGACTGCAATAATTTGAGACACATTCGCTGCTCTCAACTCATCTCCATTCCCCTCATTGTGTGACTATCACCACTAGTTGGCGCTATCTCTGCCAGTTTTTTTAAAGGGGGTTTAATATTCCAGCAATCTGTTAATTTTTGTGAATTTTTTTTTATTTAATTGCCATCATTATGAAGAAACCAGATTTCCTTTTTCACTTTTTTTCCTCATTTTTCATCCACTCTGTGGATCATGAAAGGGGGTGAATACTTTGTAGCGACACTGTAGACATAATTTTCAAATTAAGAATGACCTTGTGACATAAAATGCAGCAGGCGGTGTGTAGATGTTTGCTGTGTACCTGCAGGCTTGGCTGAGTTCTGCTCCACCAATGGGACGTCATGGCTAACGTTCTTTCTCTTTCGAATCAGTGACAGCAATGAGCTGTAGGGGGGGGGAAAAAAGCAAAAATCTTAGAATAAAATGCAATATTTGTATTAGAGCAGATTTTTTTTTTAATTCAAAATGCCCTGGAAAAACATTTTTGTTTCATCGGCGCTGAAACAAAGTAGTTCCATTCTAGATTGTCAGATCTAGAATCATGTAAAATAACCTAATCAAAAAGTTTTCATTGGTAAATATATTTCTATTTAAACATTTCATTGCATTTATTACATTACATAAGTGGATTCCTCAACAACTTCTCAAATACAGATGTTCAGACAAAAAAAAAAAAAATCTAACCTGAGAGGGTTAGAGGTCGACTCTGGGGCTGCAGGAGGTAAGGGCGGAGGTGGAGGTGGAGGTGCTGGGGGTGGGTTGGTGGCAGCGTTCAGCTTCTTCTGGAGTTGCTCAACTGGCCAATCAAGCACAAAGAATTACACAAAATATTTAGGAACAGCTGCAAGTGTAGGAACAAGGGAATGAAAACAATTCCATTTTAAGTAAAACTAGATCTTTGGAGAATTTAAGGATTTTTCTTCAACACAGATGGGAGGAGTTAATTTACTGCACTGTAAAAAGAAACTGGTTCAACTTAATTGAATTGCTTCAATTGGTTACAAGGAATTCAATTAAGTTTATCCAACTTAATTTTGGATAAATTCAAATTAAGTTGTTTTAAGTTTTAAGTTAAATGAACACAATAAAGTTTTAAGTTAAATGAACACAATAAAGTTTTAAGTTAAATGAACACAATAAAGTAAGTTGTCATCACTAAACCAAAACATTAAGTGAGATTAACGTTAATAAAACAAATTACAGCCCAAATACACTTTTCAGAGTGTAATACTACATGAATACCACAGCAGAAAATGTTGTGCTTATGTCCAACACAAGCAAGCCTCCATCCATTTCCTAATACTACTGCAGTCTGCTCAAAGGCTAAAGCTGTGCAGTTGTCAGTGCTTTGCGGTGCAGCTTGTGTGCTGGACTCCACTGACTCTCAGATTTCACATTTCTTAAGGTTCTTACTTGTAAACTGTAGATCTTTGACTTGTTGTTCGGCGTTAAAGCAGCGGATACGGCACGCCTCCTTTTCCTCCTCCAGGAGCTCCAGCTTCAACTTTAATGCTGTTAGTTCCTTTTGTGTTTCACAGGTCTTTAGTTTTTCTTCCATCTGCTTGATCTGGTGACCAAACATAAACCATATTTATAGTCAGGCTAAAGAATAGTCACAAAATATAAAACAACTGTTTAATGAACTTCGGGTTAAGTGTTAACCAATATTAATTGGCATATTTTTCACCACATAATGGGACGAGTGTCTAATTAACTAATTTATCCCCCCCTAACTATAACTAATGAGGGAAGGAAGGTAACCAGAAATAAGAAAGATAAAGCTCAAAGTTCTGGTTACATTAAAATAATAAATGTCAGTATTTGTTTTATTTTCATGTGCTGTAACTCCTTTTCTCATATTCCATACTAAATACCAAAAGAGAGAAGCCAGTTCACCTGCAGTAAAATATGCCATGGGCCACTTTGATTTCTAAAACTGTATCTCCTGAGAAGGCTGCTTGGTAAGCAGCCTTACTAAGCTAAGTACCCTTTGGGCTGCTAAAGCAAAGTTAGTCAAGAACAAGCTAACTTAGCAAGCTAACCTAAAGAAGTTCTTTAAGCTAGTTTAGCTTGAAGAACTAAGAAATAACTCACCTTCTTTCTTGTCCTTTTGAACAAGAATTTAACTTCTTATCTGTAAGAAGCTAAGTTCTTATTCATAAGAACGTAGCTTCTTATTTATAAGAACTATGAAGCTAAAGTTCAAATGTATAATTTGGTGTTATTGCTCATGGATTTTAACTAAAACCATATCATAAAATCAAACAAATAAGATACTGTAAATATGCTTGTATTTCATTTTTCATTATTTGTGTTAGTTTTCACTACAGTTAGAGTTGGCAGTTTTTCCTGATTGATTCTTAGGACAATTATACACAATACGACTTTTTCCCTTTCCAAAGAATTGTAACAGCTTTACATTATCCACAGATGTCAACTGATGTGAAACGAGCTTTAGATGACAAGCTACCAGCCCTTAATCTCTGCTGACAGGTTTGGTATCCTAACAGAAATTAAACATATAAGTTTAATTTCATCCAACATGTAAAAAAAAACAAAAACAAAAAAAAACACAAACAAATTTTAAGAAGACAAAGATCAACATGCAAAAACACAGCTTCTATTTTCCAAGCAGATTCGTTTTTGTGGAAAGTGTTTTGCGGTTCGGATCGGACCTGGTTCTGATGCTGCAGCCTCTGGGTCTCCATCTGTTCAGTCAGAGCGGTCACCTGACTGACCACATCCTGCAGAGCTGGGCTGGGCATGCAGCTCTGCAGCAGGATCTGACTCTGCCGCTTCAATTTTGTCTGTTCGACCAGCATCTGAACACACCAATAAGGAAATAACAACAGCATAAAATAGATAAGACTCAGGAACACAACGTCGCAGATGACAAAAGAGTGCGGGCTCACGTCTCTGGCAAAGTTTTCTGCCTCTGTCCTCAGGTTCTGCTCCAGGTCCAGGGTGTGCTGCAAAGCTTCGTATTCTTCCACAGCAAACTGAGAAACTGATATTAAGACATTTACACATATAATTTTCTGTTAAACTACATATTGCTAAATCCCAATGAAAGACACCTCAGTCACTTTGTACAAGCAGCAAAGTCCAGCATGATATGTAAATATCATATACGTATGACCATTTCTCATTTTCTGCAAATAAATACTAGATTTTTGCTTGGAATTTCAGAGAGATGTCAGTAGTTCATAAAATAAAAGAACAAAGTTCATGTTGTTCAAACATAAAACAAAAAGTAAAACCAGAGAAACTGATCATTTTACGTTGCCTCTTAATTTTTTCCACAGCTGTATATATATGTGCTTATTTTTACTGAGCTATACAATATTTTGTACAGATGCTTCATAAACAATTTAATTTTAAAAGCATTTAAATACAGCTTGTAAAATAAAACAAAACAAAAAATTCCAAGAGGACTGAATACTTTTGTGTTACTGATTTCAAAGCTTCAATAGCAGATTTGTCCACTCATAAATACCTCAGTGCTACGAGTGCTACTCTGACACTCAGAGTGAAAAGCCCTTTCTACAGACGGTAATATTTTAAACCGACTCTCACCCAGCGCTTTGAATAACCTGTTGGATATTTCTGCTTTAGCAACCTGCCAGCCTTTAGCAAAGGCTTGAGGATTCCTTTTGCTCTGAATGTAGACGCTTCAGCGATGGGATTTGAAGTACAGCTTTTTGCTCAGTTACTGCATTTAAGCGTACATTACAAAAAACATTCTGAGTCTCACTCTGGATAAAATTCTTTCACATACAAGTTAGAGTGGGATTATTTCTCATATAATTCTAAATAAAAAGAGAGTCTTTGGAGTCCGTCTTCTGCTTTCTGTGCAGAAATGACAGAAAGCAGAAGATGTGTGGAAGTTCAGACTGACTTCTAAGTTACCTAAAAATGTTTGCTCTGAAAATTCTGCATCATTTATCGCCCATCCAGAGCCACCGATCACTGTCTCTCTCCTTCATGCACAGATGACTGCAAAGCGGAGCGGAGGCACCAGGTGAAGGCAAAGATAATTATTTAGATGTTGACAGTGGCAATAATGTTGATTCAATACCTCAGCTCTGGAACAATGCATTTCGAAGAAACGTAACGTCACATGTCACATTCAAAATTACACGTATTAAATAAAGAGTGACCCCTGTGAATCAGGCCAAAGTTCCCGTAACGGTTCATTTTGTGTGAATAGGACATTTTCTCTCCATACTGTGTCCTTTTACTGTTGCTGTGGGTGAATGTGAATAACGAGAGGAGAAAATGTTGAACTATATGCGACCCGCAACGTGTGTTCATAACAAAATAGGTAATTTTTGCAAATCAATGAGGCGAATAATGTTTATTCCTTACCCTAAAAGGGTTTACATCTTTTCACACACGGCATGAATAATGATACTGCAGCATCTCTGCAGCATGGACGGCTCTCTAACCTCTGCTGTAATGCTCCAGGAGCTTCTTTTGTTGCAGACGCTCAGCAATTAAATCCGTGTTGTTGTGTTTCTCTTTCATGAGCTGCAAAATAAATAAATAAATAAAATTAAAACATTATGAAAGAAAATGAAATGGATTTGTCTCTTTTGTCTACATGTCACTATTTTACAGTGTCGTCTCTTAAAGTGAAACTGACATTAAAAGTCAGACATTAATCTAGATGTGTGACAGATTAAAAAGCCTTTTGTCAAACACTGTGAAGGTAAAGATAACAGAAAGAAAGTTCATATACGAAGCGCACAGGATTCAAAAAGATAAAACATAACTTTGTAAATTTAAATGAAAAACATTTCTGTCTATACTTCCTGGACCTAAAGTCTCAATAGGTTGTTGAGAATTTGTTTGGTAGTTTATGGCTTATTATTTGGGATATTATAGTTTAATATTTAAGCAACTATTTGAGTTGTAATTGTTATTTCATAGATCTAGTTAGTATTTCATATTTGGTTCAAAACTGACCATTTGTGGACCTTTAATTGAATGGACTATATATCCCATGACGCTTTAGAACTAGAAGTTAGAAGAAGAAAAACAAATATGGAGGGGTTTTCCTGAAAGAGCTGTGTTTTCTGTGACACTCTGTCATCTATCATATCATATATGATTCATTCATCCTTTTTCTTCACTAAAGTTTGTCTGAATAATCTGTCCGACTCCTTTTCATCTTTGAATTAATAGAATATACAACATGGGTCTCCCAGCAGTGTAAAATCTTGCTATTGCGGTAAAATCAACTTGAAATGAAAACATATTACCAAAGATACTTTCACAAGGGATTCTAGGAGCTCAGAGGGGGATGACAGTGGCAAAAAAACAAAAAAAAAACTACATGTGAGCTTTACTTTTGATAGGCCTTCTTTATGCAGTAGAATAAGCAGTTGGACAATAGACATTACAAAATCTACCTATTCTCTAGTTATTGAAAAGACAGGACAGAAACTGTGTCACAGGACTCAGTTTGCCAGAGGGAAAAAAATCAGATCATTGGATTCACCTGAAGAAAACCACAGACAGTTTTTGAAAACTTTTGCAAGCCCAAGTGGGAGAATATTGACAGACTGTAATCAAAGAAGACTTAAAAGTAAAAAAACTAAAAAAACAAATGTGAATTTGCTTAAAAAATATGGTCTAACTTTTGCTTAAGGGTGTGCACACTCAATCTAGTTTCTGCAGCTTTTTTTTGAAGTTTTTTGCACCTCCCCTTGAACATATTTATCTGTTTTTCAGTTGAACTGCACAACTGTTTCAAGAGAAAATATTTTGAACACGTTTTTTTTGGCACTAATATGTGAAAATTTAACAGTGCGTATGAACTTTTGAGAGCCACAGCAAATAAGAAAAAGAGAAGAAACAATTCAGCCACATTTCAAAAAGAATTTGTTGAAAACAAATTCTTTTTTATGTGTATTAATAAAATGGCAGTCTTTAGAAAGGTGGACACAGGAGACAGAGTGTGATCCACTGTCTCAGTATCGAACGTCCTCTTGAACGTCCTCCCCGAAGAGACGACGCTGGCCTATTTTAAAAGCTGTTTTTGCAAAGCGAGCCAAGCTGGCGTGTCACTCAGTCCGCTTCGATTATGACAAATATTCTCCTTACAGGATGCTGCAAAGTATAAAACTATTAGAAATCTTAAACTTACTTCGTCACAGGCAGTCTTTAGTTGTTGTCTCGTGGATTCAAGATTAGAGATGACTTCATTTTTCTCCTTAAGTGTCAATTCCAACTTATTTTGTAGCTCTGAAACAATAACAAAGTAAACATCATTTTCAGATTGATGGTGATTTTAAACAAACATGAACGTCAAGGTTTCCCCCAGAAAACTTGCTAAGCCTGGTGGTTTGGCACTAGGTCAGTCATTCATCCAGCGGCCCGTCGTGGTTTTGAGATAAAAAAAATTTTAAAGTTGAGAGGAAATTTGAAAATTTCACTTGATAATTATGTGTCATTGAAAGATTAATATTTGAACACCAACTATAAAGTCTTAAAAATGCAAACATTTTAAAAAGACCTAAATAAATAAGCAATGCTTAGCCTGGTGGGGGCACAAGTAAAGCCTGGTGGCCCGCCAGGCTTATAATACACCCTGGACATAATAATTTGGATGAAAATACTATAAATTTTCTGACTAGTATAATATCAGGTAATTGCCCTGCCTTTTTATCTTTGCCCAGAAATCAGTTGATCTCGATGCTTTTAAAAATTGATTAATGACCAGCTTTGATTGTGAAGTTCACCTTCTGCTTCAACACGCATGTAGTGGAAGGACGACTGGACTTTGTTTGCTCAGTCTGAAGACTGAGCAAATCAGCTTGTTCCAGAACTTTATTGGTGGAATTTTATTTTTCCCTCTGGAGTCATGAGCACCTTTATTTTGTCATGAACAAATTTATCTGATACAAGTTGCTTAGTGCTAACTGGCCACTTAACAAGCTATGCTGCACAATGTTGGTAATTTTCTTAACTATTCCAATGAGAAATACTGTTGCTGCAATAATGCCCAAGCTTTTTCGAATGGTATTGCTTCTCAACACCCACAGTAGTTTTCTTTTTCAGCATTCCCCTTAAATGATCAAGGATTTTCTGTGAATAAACACACCTTGTACTGTGGACTTTATATAAAATCTGTTTGTTTTTTTTCCTATAAATTTTGATCATGACCAGTACTTTTTAATCATTTCTAGCAGATAAGTGGTAAAAAAAAAAAGAAACACTTTTGAAAGTTTTGCTGAAACTCAGATTTCTGAGATTTCTGTCTTTGTTGATTTTATT
>NW_006800386.1:371210-429902 GCF_000485575.1 Poecilia formosa | reverse complement strand
CATGAGGAATATTTCACTAAGAAAAGGAGCTGAGCCTGGGGATGGTTAAAATATGACCTGTGCAACAGCTTTATGTAAGACATGAAATATTGATCAGAGTGAAGTCTCTCCAGCTGCGACAGCTAAGCCTCCCCCTTTACTGATCAGCAGTGCAGGTGGAGTCCTGCCATGTCCTCTGGGCCTCCCCCGTAGACCGTCTCCTTCGCGCTCTCTGTGTAGGAGCTGATATTATGAGAGCACATGGGAGTGAGTTTCTCATCCTCACTGCGAGCTAAGATTGATTTCTTCATGCTTCTCTTTTCAACTTGCATTATGCCTATTGATTCTTTTTGCCAGAGCAGAGAGAAAACAAAGACATGGATGAAATGCTAATGAGTTCATGTGACTGTACATTCGCTTTCCTGCAAAATGAGGAGGAGGAGGAGGGAGTCGCAAATGGATCATAGGAAAGACGGTGTTGTGATTTCTTTTACTTTTGCTATTCTGTCACTCTTAAATGTGTTGGATCATCAACATATTTTTAACACTAAAGATAAGATGAGTAAATGGGGAATTGTATTTTTAAAATGCTGAAAATATATTCATACTAACCTGGCCCGATGTAATAAAGTAATTACCACTTAAAACTTGGTTCTCTCACTCAGCAACAACATTAAGTGTATGAAATAACTGCTTATGAGTGTTTTACTCCAGTTTTTGCTGCTCCAGGAAATAAGGCAAGTCTTGTACTTCCTGAAACAGTAAAGAGTCCCCAGAGCATCACTCTACCATCACCATGGTCGACTGCCAGTCTGATATCCTTTATGTGAAATACATTTAGTCTCAGACTAAATGTACCAGGAAACTTAACTTCCAAAAGGTTTCGCTGTTATCTTCGTAGGGAACTGAAAACTTTCCCCAATGTTTCCATCTAAATATTGTTTATGAAACTGCCCTTTGTGCACTTTTTGGTCAGCTGTTGCTTTGGTATTTGAACTATTTTATGGATGCCAAGTTACCCAGTCTCTTTCTTATCATTGGACCATGAACACAGCATCTGTAGCAGTCAGAGTCTGCACTACTACGGACATTGTCCTCTATTATTTTCTGACCTCCTTGCTAACTGATTGATTCCCTCTTGGGTTAATAGGTCGTCCACTTCTGGTAAAGTTCACAAGTTCTATGTTTCTCCATTTGTGGATAATGCTTTATAACCTTTTCGAAAGTGATTGGTATCAATGATTTTGTTTCTTATCTGTTGTTAAATTTATTTTAGATTTGTTAGCAAACTTCAAGGTACAAAACGTATTTTGTTCAAATTTGTGGAAGGAAACCCAAACATTTGACCCATGAAATACAACCTTTAAAAACCAATTAACCAATCAAGTCTGCAAATTTCAGAATTCAAAGAAAGTGTAAAAAAAATATGTTGTTGTTGTTGCAAAGCCTTCTGGCATTTACAAACATAAATAACTTTGGTAATTCTAATTGATCAAAAAACAAGAGTCATTTGGTTTAATTTAACTTCAGGAAATTAGGAAAAAATGTATTTGTGTCTCTTACTGTATGTAAACTTCTGGTTTCGCCTGCAAGTAGCATCTAAACATTGACGCCGCTCATCTGGGAGAGATGCGTGCGCTTCTCATCCATAAACCTCAGTTTGAGCTCATTACAGTTTTCTTTTATTTTAGAAAGCAAGCTCCATACTTCCCCCCTCATTTCTCATTACTGCTTGACTTGTTTGTAATGATTTCTTTGTATGCGTGGATCATTGGGGTTGTTGCTGACAGCTGATGTGAATTTAACATCAATAGGCTCATTTTAAAAAAAATATATTTGCTGGGAGAAATATTGATGTGCTCAGTTTCCCCACTTTTGGGCAGAGAGGAGAGAAATGGGACAGGAAGAGGAAGCTCAATTAAAAGTACGATGATGCAAGAACATGCAAAGTCTCAGCAAAGGCTCTGGATGTCTTGCGCACTCTACCCGAATCTGTGTGAAGTTGAATATTTCTTTTTTCGAGGCTTCAGATACACTTGAAGAGATCACTGTACTGCTAATCCCTCCCAGCAAAGTCGTTCAGTTGGCAGGCACCTTGAGCACACAAACACCCACAGGATGGAAGACACACGCCATTTCAAGAAATACCCCTGTTCAAGCACTGCTTTGCTGGCACGATGGCCACACACGCTATAGGGATGTGTTGTCAGTTCCACTTTTCTTCATTTCAAGGTGTTTGCAAAAAGATGTTGCTCTTCATTTCATGCAATTTCTGTTTCTCTCCAGGGGAAAACACAGGAAGAACCCAATTACTCAGGAGAAGTTAGAAAATAATTTAAAAAAAAAAAGTGAAGTGCCAGCACCTCAGAAGGGCTCAATTTTCACAATTTAAGTTTGCTCCAAGGTAGGTTATTTTTCTCTTAAAAATGCATAAATAATATCTCACGGCAATTCTTCAGTCTCATTGGTGTCTCGCGGTTTAAAGGTGCATAAAATTTAAAGCGTAGCGTGTTTTTGCACCCAGAAGTTTGTTTTGTAAATATGAAAAGTTTAGTTACACAATGACTTGATTTTAGAAATGCATGCAAAGTTGAAAGATTTTTTTTTTTTTTTTGAAGAAAGATTTGAAAATAATTTATAATTCCAGCCATTTTAAATCTGAAAAGGGGAGGAGTGCCTTTCCAAGAACACATTTTCTTTGCCGGGTTCTCACATCTTCATTGCCTAGTCAGAGTTATGGTTCAGGGACATCGTTAGGAACATAAATGTAATACAAAATTAAAGATCATATGAAGTCGTTTGATATGTCAGACCTTGTCTGAACAGGAAGAATTCACACTTCTAAGAAGCTGCTTTTTTTTTGGCAAAGAAATGGAAGGTTTTTTGAAAGATATCAAGGGATTCTCAGCAGATTTCTTAGCTCTTAGTGTCAAAATGTAGACGTAAGAGCAAAGACCTTGTTTAAGTTTCAGAATTAAACATATTCTGCTAACAGATGTTTTATTTCAGTCAACATCTAACAGACTGTGAGAAACAATACAAGCCAAATGTAGTTCTGCTCAGTGGTCTGTAACTCCAGACCCTCAGACCCTCCAATGTGTTTCTAATTACTGTCAAAAAAATGCCAAAGAATTCAAAATATGTTTTAAAATATAAATATACTTTTGAAAAATAGCTCCTTTGGTGTTTTCATGTAATGTGTGTGCAGCATATCCACTACTGATGCTAAATAATGTAATTCATATTCCAGTTCAAGTTTTTTTTTTGTGTTTTTTTGTGTGCAAATTCCTTGCTTTTTCGCTATTTTCTATAATATATTCCATAGAAGAGAGATGTACTAACTCCCTTGATGTGAAGGTTTGATAATTTTCCTTATTTACAGCCTCAAAATAAAGTACAATCGTTCTTTAATTTAAAAATCAAAACTAATTTCTAACAGTACATATTTTAAAAATACGGAAATCAAACTTTTGCTGTTTTGTTATTTTCTTTAAAAGTAGTAACTTTGAAAATTCCACCGTTTCAAATCGAGGATGGTTTACTCTCTCCAGATGAATAAAGAATTATTTAGTCCTTCAACCTAAAGACCATAAAAACCATTACAAGATCCAGTCTCACAGAGGCAAACGGCTAGGAGAACTATTTGTTTGGCTAAATTGAAAAACTCTTACAGTCCTTGCTTTTCTTCAGGTCCCCGTTCTTCCCCTCCATTTTAAAGCCATATAGAAAAACCTCTGCGGCGACTTTCAGAGTAAGATGCAAAGAGTAGCAGTGGCTTAGAATGACAAATGATGAGATTTTCAGAGAAGTAATAAAGGTGGAGGTGGAAAAAGTGTGTTCAGTCAGTGTCCCTGTGGTCAATGCTTTGCAGTGCGGCTTTCCAATAAAGCTGCAGGGCTTTCGTTTGAGCCATAAGAAACGTTGACTTTTTCATTTTAATAAAACATCAAATAGCCTCAATGCGCGGATTTAATGTGTGACGGTGGGTCAAAGTTGAATATTATATATATTTTTTCTACCAGGGTACAGCAGCTGTTTCATTTGCTGTTCATGCTAAGTTCATATCAGCTAAACACAAAGATCCAGACTCGCATTTAAAGCATAAAACTTCTTCCATACGCCTGGATTTTTAGAGGCTGAACCTCAACACCAGCGCTCCTTTCATTTCAAAATGACCATTTATGTTTCTTCATGCTGTCACAGTGATTGGACCAAAATGGAAGCACCACGCAGGTGCCAGGAGGGACAGTGGGGACCTCGGAGCGCTCTGCCGATAAACAATCAGACACGTGGTCTGCTTCGGCCATGCTCTGTGGGTGATGGCTTTCTGATAAGCTCTAAAGTCGCCAGAGTGTCACCTAGAGCGCAGCTTTGCTCTCTTCACCTGTAAAATATTCATTACTTTTCAGTCAGTGTCGGCCCCTCGTCTTTGAAATGAATTTCTTTCCCTTCTTTTTACACGCAGAACGTGACTCTCTCCCTGCGAAACGAGGACGGCAGCTTCGAGCTTCAGTGTCTCCGTTTGAAAGTATTCCCTTTTTGTTGCCGAAAGCTGCTCGGTGATTCATTCTCTCAGCACTTCTGTTGGATAGCTGGAGAGTGTTATTTTTTATGATGTCAAAATGAGTCACAGTGGTGAAGCTTAATGTGATCTTTCTTGCTGTTAACTGGCCTGCATTCATCAATCATTGTGTGGCTGGACGAGAAGTTTTACTTAAAATTTGCAAAGCGGTTTAAAAAGTTTTAGCATTGTGCGGTTTAGTTGGAAAAAACCAGTTCACTGACAGTGATAAATGGATTCATTAGTTTACCTTTACACCAAAGAAAGGGTTTGCTTTATTCTTTTCTCCCGTGATAGAGAGAATTTTCTGGTTTGCCGAGTGAAAGTTTGAATCCATCTTAATCACATCAAAGAGCCAGGATATTGGAGAAGCTCCCACATGAAAGCAAGTGGAGTCCAAATTGATGCCTTGAATCTTTCCCCCAATGATTGTAAAAGCAGGATGAGTGGGACATTACAGCTATCGGAAAAGAGGGAGATAGTTTTGCTTTGAAATATTTTAGTAAAATACGATTTTAGTTGTTCTTTCTTGTTCGAAAAAGGCAGAGCACTGAATGTTTTATTTTAAAAGTTCAAACTGACGTCAAAGATGCATTTTATGTCCTCATTTAAGTGTTGAGAAATTCAGTACAGTAATATAATTAATACAGAAGTGTAAAAGCTGTGGAGAAACTAAAATGCCACCGAATATGTAGTTAACTTCATCTGAAGGCATCAAGTCTGCAGTCCTACGTTAGCTCAGTCCTCGTTTTGACTGCACAAGCATACCATTGAACAACCAGCCTCAAAAACCTTTTGTGGCTTTGGCTTGACATTTTCAGGCTTTTGGAGACTTCTTTTAGCAGCTTGTGGTCTGCTTTTCGATTTAACTTGCGTGGATGTGTCAGGAGTTGTTTCAAATGTCCTCCACTTGGAGACTTTTTTTTTTTCCAGACAGTGAGATGATGTCTCTTTTCTGAAGGACTCAGTTATCTCTCTTGATCTGACATTGAAGAGCAGCACACCAAACAAAATGTCAGGGGTTTAAACAGAGCAACCTTCATTCAAAGTGCTATATTTATATCTCTATGCAGATAGAGATATAGCATAGTAAACATTATATATTTATATAGCGTGAACTGTGACTGTAACATGATCCGTTAATGACATAAAGCCCTTTAATTCCTATGCGCCTGGTCCAGCACTGTGGCTGCAGGCCTCTTTAGCAGCACTTTAAACAGATGTGGCTTTCATACATGAATGTTTTATAAAGCTGCAGCTCATTTTTTTTATTTTTTTATTTTTATATGGTTTTGTTGTGTTCTGTAAGTGATTTCCTACAATATTACGGTGGGGCAAATCTATCACAACACTAGATATAGAGTAGATAGCTTCAAGCAGATCTCAAGCTATCTGAATCCAGATAGGAGAAAAATAGGACTAGAGAGTTCATGTACTATTAAATAAACATTGGTTTCAGTGGGAACCAGTGCTGTATGAGATGCTATATTAAACCGCCCCAGGATGAGCTTGGTGGATCTGTTAATGTAAACGGAGATCTTGAAGGAACAACTGGTCTTCAGCGGGTCGCAAGCCTTCAAAATAAAGCCATAAAGCAGCTTTGGTACTTTCCACCACATGTTTGCATTTTCCTCTGAGCTAATAAAATGCCACTGATTTTAGAGTTCCTCCCAACCACACGTGATAATTGGCTACCTCACAGGTGATTGGTGTTACCGGTTTTCTGCAGCTGTGGCTGTCCGAGGCTTCACTTTAGCTTTTTCCTTCTTTTTTCTGCGGGCAGCTAAGTTGCAGTGCACCCACGCCTGGCCTTGAATCGCATCTAAATAGGAGACATTACACCTACACTGTCCGCACAGCCAGAGCGTGACAAAGAACTAAAGGTTGCTCATGTTTTGGCCGTGAATCGTTTTGCTCACATGTAAATAAATAAAGAAAATCTACAAATGTTCTAGTAAACCTAGAATGCACAATTATATCGGTTAAAATCACAACGTAAAACGAGCCGTGCAGGAGACGCGAAGGCACATTTAAATATGAAAAGAGTTTTGGTCGTCTGTGTGTGTATGTGTGTGTCGGAGGAAAGCAGGAGGAAGAGGACCGGCGTCCGTAGCGATCAGGGCCTAAATGGACTCTGGCTGCACCAGATGAGGACCAGCACATGATTTTCCTCGCAGCAGGGTTTCTGCCCTCTACTACCAACAACAAAGCCTCTCTGTAACAAGCAACACAGTGCAAGCCCCTGCTTTGGCCTCTTCCTCATCATCTTCACCAGCGGCATTAGTATGGAAATGATAGCTACGCCCCTTTGGCCTCAGCTGTCATAGATTGTGTTGTACCTCCATCCTTCTGGTGCATTAATGTGATTTTCTGCATTGTTGTGGGATTATGGAGAGGGAGGGTGCAGGTCGCAGAGAGGTGAGGCTGGCTGGTGTCCTGTGTGACGGTTAAAGGTTGTAGAAATTAATGCAACGTCTATCTCATAATGAGGAAGAAAGAAAGGAAGAAAGAAGAGGAGCTGATCCCTTAAGCGCATGAGATTCAGCAACTGGTTTTACTTTTTTTCCCCCCCTCCAAAGTCAGGTTTTAGTGGTGGCTGGATTCTTGGTAAAACTTTGTGCCGCATCTCTTTACAGTTCGACAATAACAGAAGTGTAGAGACGCCACAGAGTCAAAAGAAAAACACAAGATATTTCAAAAATACTTTTCACATATGAGTAATATAACACATAATCACAATATTTAGAGAGCTGAGTAGCACGTACTTTTTATATTGTTTTTGCATTTTAATGGTATAAGAATTTTGTTGTAGAGACATAAAATATTGTACAAACATGAGAAATCATATGGAAAAACGTCTTGACAATTGGAATTAATTAAATTCTTTCATGCTTGGATTGAGCCATGGAGAGATGTTGCTGCTATTCTGCAGCTTTGACAGTATTGTGATATTATGCGTACATTGAGTAGGAACTTAAAACACATGGGTGACAGAGGAAGAGTGACTGATCCAACTGAGATAGCAGCATTTCTCCTTTATCAACCAGAGGTATTTATTCTCCTATGACAAACTCAAGCTTTTTGAATACATGTTTTTAACCTGGATGGATTATAAATTACAAGAACCCAAACGTTTGAGAAAGTGTACACTAATAAAAAAGTTCTGTTATGTCCAAAGTTGCTGAAATGCACCTTTAAAGATCTAACTGACCCAAATGTAGATCTTTCTTAGCGGTTTCGGGTGTAACTGGCCTTTTAATTTCCTCGAGATTGTCTTTAGACTGGTTCTAATTTAGTCTTCATACAAAATTAATAAACTGCTGTTTGCAGTTCCAGATTTACCAGCATTAGAGTCAGAGGAGCTTTCTTATCTAACACATGCAAAATAGACTTCTTTGTTTTAACCAAGTGCAAGTAATTCTTAAGCAGTTTTTATTTCATGCAAATGATGTTTGCAAACTTCCAAGCCTAAGCAGCAAATGCATTGTTTTGTTTTTTGTTTGCAGTCATACATTCTAATTTGCAACATTAGCAGGTTGCTCTGCATTCCACTAATTTATTTTAGTCTCAGTACCTCTTATTATTTCCCGCTTCATTTATTGGCCCCGTTTCTGCCTGTTCACTCCTAAATTTTGTGCACTGAGTTCTGAGTGATATATTAGAGCAAATGAACATACGTAATTGCAAGCTATGTCTAATTTTTTTTTAACCAAATTTCAAGAGATAGTGCTAAACATGTGACCCCTAAGAAATGTAAAATACAAATATGTTCCATCCTGAAACTCCCCTTTCCACATTTTGAAAGTTGTTACTGCAAATTTTAATGTGTTAAGTGTTCTTTAATGGTCTTTACTCTGATGTGTCCTCTAATGAAATCCAAAATGACCACAGCTGGGCAACTGACTCAACTCAAATGAGACCAAAATTAAACATGTTTGGACAGAGGCGTCTCTACTTACGGAGGAGCTCAATACAAGTCTATTCTCAGAGTAAACCTTTCAGTCTGGGTAAAAGACTTTACATCGTAGTGGAGGTTGCCCTTTACGTAGGACCGTAACCCTAAACATACAGCCTGAGTGACAATAAATACCAAATACCAAAGAACATTTTGGTAGTAGAAAGATCCAGTCAAATTCCAGATATGAATCCAATTCAGAAAGATATGAATCCAATTCAGAATCTTTGACAAGATCTGAAAATTGATGTCCTCAGATGCCCTCCATCTAATCTGATTAAGACTCAGCAATTTTGCAAAGAGGAACAAGCAGCAATTTCTGTGTATAGACTTGTAAAGCCAGCTTTGTCTTGGTCTCTTCCACAGAATCATCAACACTTTGACGTTGTTTCTGGAATGTAGGAAAATCTTGCAGGTTTAAAATACGTACTTCTGTACACAAAGCATTGGATACACACAGATTACTAAAATGTTGACTTTTAAAAATTATTTTTAACTTTTTTCATGCTTCCTCTGGTTTTCTCTGACAGCTGGAGGACACCGACTGCGTCCACACAGTGCCCTCCCATCAGTTAGCTGTTCTGCACTTGTTAGGCTGAATCTCTTAATCATAGAATCATTGAAGCTAAAAGATGGATTGCCCCAGTTTGCTCGGAGCAAAGTGCTTCTGTTGTGAGCTGTAGCTCCGTGTTAGAAATTGTCAAACGATGAGAACACACACACAAACGTTCATAACAGTGTTCATCCTCCAGAGCTGTGAAGACAGACGAGAGGTCGGTGGATTCAGGTGGCTGGATGACAGAGCGCCAAAGGTTTCGCTCAGAGCATCTCTCTGTCCTTAACTGCTCTGAGCTTGCTGTGGCGGCACTAAATTATTCAAAAGACAGCAGTCATCCCAGAGGAAACTGAGCAGACTTTGCACTAAGCCCAGGAAGAGGCAGACGGGGAGTCGGGGCACCGCTGCTAGAAATAACAGCAGAGACGTTTGAGTGTTGTGACTTCAGCATATAGAGCTTGTGCCTGCTTCAGAGACAGCTGCAAATGGAGCATGTGTTAGCAGCCGAGAAGGGTAAAAGGTCCGCAAGCAGATGTGCTGATGCAACATGGAACAAAGGCTTCTGTCTAAAGAGTATTTTGATGATGGATGCGGCTGACTATCAGTCCCTGTTTTAACCTCCGCTGCCTTCTGTCACTCTGCCAGCACCTCCCCCCTCTTTGCTCTACAGAGACATCTCTGCTGCGAGGAAAGTGACAGTCGATCTTTCTCCCTCTGTAGGCATGACCGGCCAACTCTGAGAGGAGTGATGGATGATCACTGACTCCTGCCACTTCTGCACTCAGCGCCTGACTAGTTCACTCCTTTGTTATCAACTCGTCAACCTGAAAAAACACGTTTGCAGAATCAAACCCGCAGCTGCCGGAGGAAAAACAACTTTCCGGTACCTAAGCAAATGTAACCTTCACACACTGGTCAAGAGGTCCAGAGAATGTTCAAGCGTGGTAGGACTGCGTGGTGCATCCCAGTAAATTAGAATATCATGGAAAAATGTTATTTATTTTACCAATTCAATTCAAAAAGTGAAACTAATATGTACACAGAGAAAGAGCATTTCTTTGTTAATTTTGATGACTATGGCTCATAGATAATGAAAACCCAAAATGCGGCTTCTCTGAAAATTTTATGAAATTTCTTTTTTTTCTTCTTAAACATAAATTACATGTTTTGGCTAAACAGTGACAATGAAGTCTGCTGACTTGACAACTGTTCAGCAGACAGTCACTGGTATTCTTCACAGTAAAAAAAACACCATTGCTAAAGAAGCAGAGCATCGCATCCAAGCGTGTTAATGGAAAGCTGAGTGGAAGGAAGACATGTGGAAGAGAAAGGTGCAAAAGTAACAGGGATGACTGCAGCTTTGAGAGGTTTACGAAACAAACCAGAGTCAAGAGTTTGGGACTCAGGGTGGAATCGCCTGAGCGATGTGGGCCGATGCCTGACAAAACTTCACGATTTGCTATATGTGAAACCAACTTCTCTCCACAAAGGTCAGATTTGAAGAGAGCATCCCCTAAGAATGCAGTGTTGATGGATACGTTTGCAAGATGATTATAACTTCAACAACATTTAGGTAATCAAATGTTTAACACAAGGCTTTAGCTGCAGAAACTACTGGGTAGCACTTGCTCTACCAAAGTCTACATCTTCAAATAAAACTCATGAGGAAGAAAAGTCCAGCAACCTTCCTCAACTTCCGTCACTCGATCTGATCATCACCCATTAATCTTCCAATGGTTTGATTTCATTTTGTTAAAAACAATGACTGTCTGCCTCAGGCTGCAGGCGAACAAGCTGCAAACGCTGCAGCGAAGCAATGGTGTGAAGCTGGAGATGTTGACTCCAAACTTTCTCTGGGTATATGCAGCCTTCATAAAGGAAAATTACAAATCCAAAACATAACTTTTCCTTTTGCTCTTAGATATAACGAGACACATTTTCAAAGCAGTCAAATAACCACGTTGCTGTTTGTCTCAAATTCAATTTACAATGCTTAATTTTGCAAATTATATCTAAAAGGTATTCATTAGTGTCTGGAGATGGAGGGTTTATCCATGTTCTTAATTAAATTTCCTTGAGCAGTGAAGATATTTAATGCAAAATATAATTTTCAGCATGTTCCACCTTCACTGCATATAGTTAAAATACATTTTTAGTGACTTTCCTTCCTTGTTTTTTTAAAAAAATCAAATTAATCCACATACAAGGCAGGACACTGAAACATTCATGCCTGGCAGCACAATTTTCTCTGTTGTTTTTGTAGCTCAGATTGTTTGGGTTTAAAAAAAAATTCGATGCAAGTTTCCAGCCTTTTATTCTCACACTCCATTAGCCAATTTAATTTCCAAACATCTCAAGATGAGTGTGTCCTTTGATTTATGCTACATTCTGCTCCATCAACAATCATTATAGGTGCTGTAATAATCCTCCCAGCTTGTCTCTGGCTTTCATTTACTCTCTCAGCTGTGCCATGTAAAAATAGGTGAGCTTTTTATGATGTGCTGCAGACACTTTTTGGCAACCTTGATTACTTAAGAAACATGATTAGACCCCAGCTGTTTACTTTCCTCGGGCCACCCACAGCTGTTTTAGATTCACGCTCAGGAGAGGAAAAGTCCAACATTTAGAAAATGTGGGAGGAAGGAGGAATCTTTGCTGGTGTGTGTTTAAATGAAATAATCCTGACAGATGTGTGTGTGGGTGTATTTAAATGACCTCTGAGTATGTTAAAATTGAGCGCAGTTGAAATTAGAGGATGAATGAATGTTTCTGTCTCCCAGCAGTAACACCAGAAAAAAAGATATACAGAGAGAGCTATTTGATTATTGTAATATATCTGCTCTTTGACTGATAGGAAATGAAATGTGTGATGGTTTCTCTTAGAATAACCCTAGGCAAACAAATGAGTGAGAGAGTAATATTTGCTAGCAGCCTAGAAATAATAATAATAAAAAAATAATCTGCCAGAGAGCATAATATCACCTACCTAAAATAATGGTCTAAGTCATTTGTTGCCAAAATTGATTTTGCGCCCCCCCCCCCAAAAAAGGAGAAAAAAAAGAGCAAAATCACCACCTCTGTTTAGCCAAAAAATGATTTTGGGGGGAAAAAAACAACAACACACTTTTGGCAAAATATGACTTAGGCCATTATTTTAGGAACAAGACAATAAGAAATTAGTCTAAAAATGAATCATAAAACAGGACTGATTAAAACAGACAAAAACACCAGTGGTAATACGGTGTTTTACCACTGGTAAAACACCGTATTACCAGTGGTAAAACTGGTAATACGGTTTTACCACTGGTAAACTTTTTTTTAACCAAAAGTTAAAGTTCAGACTTTAACTTTTTTCGCATTTTGCCTTTTGTCCAAGACAAATTTAAATGTATTTTATGTGACAGATCAACACAAAGTGGTGTACAACTGTAAAGTGAAAGAAAAATTAAAAAGGTTACATTTTTTTGTTGTTGTTGATCTGTATTCATTACCTATTACTTTGATGCTCTTAAATAAAATCCAGTGCAACAAATAAAGAAATCAATAAGCAGAGAGCAATTTAATCTCGGTATAAATCCAGCTGCTCTGTGAAGGCCTCGGGTGTTTGAATATCATGGAAAACAACAGATCAGTGATAGAATGCTGAGAAAGCTTTTAAAGCAGCATGAGGTTGTAAAGCAATATGGCAAGTTTCATCTTTAGGACATCTCGGATGAAAAGCATTAACCTCTGGAGGTTCTACAAAGATCTGCAGCTCAGTTTGAACAATTTGTCAACAGGGGAAATTTTAGTCATGCTTTCTACAAATATGACCTTTACAGAGGAGCAGCAAGACAAACAGCTGTTGAAAGAATGCCTTCTGTTTGCAGTTTGTCACAGTAGCATCCGACTGCAATCACCATCAAAATGTAGCTGTTCCAGGAAGAGAGACTCTTCTGGATGTGATATTTCAAGTAAAATGCAAAAAGCCTAAACAAAAACACGCCTTTCATCTGAAAGCCATGATGATGTCAAACTGCTCACTTTTGGAACAATAGCTGAGGCTTTTTTTGTTTTTTTTACTCCTATGCAGCTCAGACCCACTCCTCATTTCTGCCAAAAATATTGTTGGAAATGAGGAGGCAAGAAAGAAAAATAACACAGCTTGAAGCTAAATGTGCTTTCCGTTCTTTCTTTTTTTTTATGCAAATACAAACATTAGCACTACAGCGAGCTGCTACTGGAAATTAGAAAAGCATCAGTAAAAAACTTCCTCTGGCTGTTACTTCAAACACTGCACGACTGTTTGGAATCCACTCACGGACTTTTGCCTCTTTGCATTTGCGAAAATAATTGAAGAAATTAATGTGGTCGTTCAGCAGTAATCAACACTCGAGTTGTTGAGAAAGCTGACCTAATGCTGGAGAGTGATTGTTAACCTCCATGATAAAAGTTCATCTTGAAATGAGTCACTGTAAGTCTGAATAAAACTGTCTGAATGTCAAACTGTTACAAAAAGACGTCCTTTACTGCTAGTATTTATGTTTAGTTTCATTCTAGAGACTCTGTGATTCAGAGGTGATGATTCAGAACCTTACTGACTTTGTCAGGTGAAGTAACTGTGATTATTAGGAATCCAGGATATAAGAAGAGGAACTTTATGCTAAAATTGTGTTGTATTCTTTTTTTTATCCTTATTTTGAAGATAGATAGAGGGAATACTTCCAGTTTTGTTGTGTCACAAAAACACAGAAGAAGCCCCAACACTTAGATTACGTTCTGGGAGTTCGTGTTGCCTGAAGCAATCCGAATATCCCAGTTAGCAAATTCTTGGCTAAGTATTGGAGCTCAATGGCACTACTTTCAAGAGATATTTCATGGTTTTTAATTAAGCTTGAACTGCATTTGATTCTGTCTAGTTCCAAATCTAAACTATTATGACCTAACCAGGACTGATTTGTTAGATAATGAACAGAAAGAAGACTTTATTCTTGTAAAAGCAAAAGGTGACATTTTCAACCTCTCTGGTATCAGACAAACATTACAACAATAATACATGGGTAAATCAAATGGACTGAATTATTGTACATTGGTTGCAGATTTTCTTTTACCGTCTCATTTTCTTAATCCTTACATCATGTTGTCTCGTCTTGTTAGCTAGTTACACTCCTACTTAGAAGTGATATTTCAAGGAGCAGTATTATGCATTTTCCAGACACGTATTAACATTTCATAGAACGATCAATGTTTACCTTCAGCTGTTATAAAAGTGCTGTATATATTAAACAGAAGTTAAAAGAAATTTGACTTTGTAATTTAACATCTTGAAATTGGCCTCTGTCTCTTTAAGAAGCTCATGCTCTTTCCGACACTCTGCCTTCAGCACGTCGTCACAGCAGCAGCTAAACATGCATGAAAGAGTCAAAGCAACACTCCAGGGAAGGCTTTGATGGGGAAATAACATTACAACATGATATAAAGCTCAAAAAGCCTCTTTTGAGTAATGCCCCCTCGTCTCCTGTGTTTAAATAGTTCAACTCGTAAAACAGTTCTGGATTATGACGAGGACGTTGTTTAAAAGCGTACCAGCCCGCTCTCCCGCCCCTTTGGGACTTCCCTAATCTGTTACTCTGCTGAGGTTAAATCATAGTTGGTGAAATCTTCTCATTAAAACCTGTACCACAGAAATTGTAAAACATTTGCACTCAGCCTTTTATACCTTTGTCAGTGAGTGGGAGACAGACCGGGCTCAGCTTGAGATCAAGTGGGCTGGAGAATTAATTATGAGATTAATCATGAGATGGAGAAATGATTGGGAAAACAAAGCCGTAATCACAGAAATACATTATAACCCTCTGTTTTACAGCGATTACTTTCAAAAGCCGAAAGGAAACGTATATATGCGACATGGCAGGAACTGGTACGATGATGTCACTGCTGATTTATGGAACAATAGCCGAAGCTTTCCTCTGTGCTACTTTGAAAGCTACAGCTTGGATGCGCTCCTCACTTCTAAGTCTCTAAGCTTAATGATGACTTTGCTCTGCATTCAAGCAATTCAGATTGTAGTGGAAATGATATGTGACGAGCATCACGCTAGACAGAGCAGGAAGCAAATTCTCAGCCAAGTTAATTGTTTCACCCTGCAATAAACTATAATCAAGCTGAAAAGAAACTTTCCAAATGAGATACAGTTCGGGTAAATTGCACATTGTGATGTTAAATACTGGGGTTATAATATGAATTTTTCTCTCAATCCATCATTTAAATAGTCACGTGGTCCCAGAGGCAGCAGGCACTTGACTGAGCAGTCTAATTTATATCCAGAAACATAAATTGAGAGCATAAGTTCCTGACAGCTGTGCAGCAGTTAAATGACATATGCTGTCTAAAAATAGACTCAAAGGTTGCTCTGGAGGGCAGTAAGAGCAAAATTACCGCCCAACTATCGCCATGAAGACATGAGTATAATTATCTATAAGTGACTTTCCATTTGTCAGAAAAAGGTGTCATCAGAATAGCAATTGAAGTCTATATCACATTTCCTGATAATCATTTAATGGACCTAACAATACATGGTTTAGGTAAGATTCTGCAGAGTTAAATCAACACTATGCCGTGTCTATTTGGTCCCTTTCTGAACTGGCATTAATTTGACTCATGCAAATTTATTTCAACAATAGTTTGAGTAGTTATAACTGTTTCAAGTGTTAAAATTACTCAATTTCTTGTTGAAATAACTCTGAAAAGATTTAAATTAACACCAATTCTGGTAAGGACCAAATAGACTCGGCAAAGTGTTGATTTAACTCTGCAGAATTATGAATTTAAGCATTTTAGTTTAATACCTAGCACAATTTCAACTCCCCATTCTGTACATGTGATTGCTGTGCATTTAGTTCCACCTTTCTTCCCATTAACTCTGACCAGAGTCTCTGAAGAAAGGCCTTCCCACAGCATGATGCTGTCACTGCTATGCATTTCTGTATACAGCAAATTCGGAAGTGTCAGATTTCCAGTGCAAGTGTTGTATGTTAAAAATGCAACAACATGAGTGTTAGTGAGTGTTAGTTTCCCTAACACTCACTAAAAAGTTCCAAAGAGTTAAACAAAAAGCAATCCAGTCCAGTGTTGATTTCTAAATTAATCTTGTAGTAATAATAAAATGAAAGTAAGCAATTATTTAAGGGGAGTTGCTGTATCAACATTGCAACTGAAGAACTGTACAAAAGACCAAGATAGGAAGCATAGAAAGATAAAAAATGGGTACAATATCTTTCATCCAAGAGATATATTTGTATCTGCTGACAGTTTGACCTTTTAAAGTTCTGAAACAGTAGTAACTACATCATTAAATCACACCTCTTGATAAATGCCCTTTAAGTCCCACCAGAGGATAAACCTATTTAAGCTGTATCTATAGCAATAAAGGTTTAGGTACCTTAACAACAGAAATCATTTTTAGAATACAACAAATTTGAATGAATCTTTCTGTCAATGTCTCTCACCAGGTTTCTCCTTTCCCTTTGTCACAAATACAAAGGGAATAATAAATACAAATATTACAAAAAAATACAAATAAAAACAAAGTTTCATAAATCTCAATATTAAAATCCTGTTCTGTTAGAATACACATCTGAATCCATGGTCCATGTCCTGCCTGCTCAGTCTATAAGCAATTTAATGTATCACATTTCTCTGTTTAACCACAGTTTTGCCCTGCATTTGACCGCTTTCATGACAAAAAAGATTTATGTTGTGAATGTTTCATGTGGATCGATTTTTCCGGTTCAGAAAGTGTCTTGACTGTAGCTTTGCTGCAGCAGGACCTGGTCAGTTCACCATCATATAATCCACCATGAACAGTAGGATGTATCAGAGGGTGCTCGAAAATGTGAGCCCATCTGTAAATGTTTCAATGCTTGAACAGAACTCGACCCAAAAGCAGGACGGTGATCCAAGACATTCCTGTTAATCCACCGAGGTCTGGCTGAAAACTGAGGAATTTAAAGTCCCGAACAGACCTTTCTAGGGAAAAAAAAATCTTGGAACAATATTTAGCAGAGTGAACAAACATCAAGAAAACATACATCACTGTATGTATGTTACATACATACAGTGATAATATCAGCAGGCACTGAAACTAGACACTAAAACTCAGCTGGGATTAAAAACAGGGAGATTTTGCTCTGATGATGCATTTGATCAGCCCAAATTCCAGTTGAAGGATTACAGTGTGCATGCTGTAACTTTTCTAATTCCTCTCTTGGGGAGTTGTAAATTGGCATGTGGTTACGGCTTAGGTGTATGGAAAGAAGTTTTCCTTTTTCGCCGTGGGGGTTCCTATGTAAAAAAAAAAAAAAAAAAAAAGGCTCCACATAAAGGCTCAGTGAGCTCACCTTGGGCAGAGGACGACACATTTTTATGCAGAACCTCTGTATTCTGTCTTCTTTTAAAGTTACAGGTGCATAATCTTCACTTGTCAAACTGGCAGGTTGTCTTTTTAAATTTTTTTTATCCCCTTCCAGAACTGACACTTTAAAGGTCTCGGCTCCTTCCTCTGACTTTTTCCCCACAGAGTTTAGATGTTGCTGATTCATCCTGTCCCCTGCGGAGAAAATAGCTCCAGTCAGAGTCTTGTACTTGCAAAGCAGAGCTCTGCCTCAAAGAGCAGCGTCTTTGACTCGTGGCTTAGCGTGAGCCTTTGCAGGAGATCATTAGCTGCTGTAGCAAATGCCACCGCACTATAAACGAAAAGTGACATTATAAATATAAAGGCATAGGGGGTGTTATGTGGGAACTGTGAATGTTTTTGCAAATATAATTTGCTCTGTGTACAATCTGATTTTAGCAGCTCACCGGGTCATGCATGGAATGAATTTCTTCAAACTCTTCAGCCTGTGACCTTAACTGCATCAGCCCAAATGTTTAAAATTTGGGCTGAAATAGGTAGAAATATGTGGATTTACAGAACAACTGATAGCAAAACCAACAGCAGTCACAGAGGAATGGGACATCCTGGATGCCCCAGCCACCAGGAGCTAAGTTCCTGCATCTTCTTTACAACAATTCAAAAGCAGCTTGCACAAATTAGACCCACGGGGAGTAAAAACAGACCAATGCACTGCAAACAACTGTCACTCAAATCGGCTTCTGCTGAAGAGACAGAGGGGACACCGCCACGTATGCAAGGTGCACCAGCAGAGGAATTGGCCACGAGGGAGCAGATGTTCCTCTGCTGTGATGCCTCTTGCACTAATAAATGCTCTTGGCACTGTGCTGGTGCACAGCACCCACACTTGTGTTTGTTTGCTTCTCAATGAACTTCAGACAAAGGTATTGCTACCGATTGCGGAGAAAAATGTGTGGAAGTGTGTGAGATATGTACAAATGGCTTGCAAATGAATTAATCCTCCTTTAACTTATTCACATGTCACATGTCAACAGCAAACTTTAATATCTTTATCCTTAAAAAATGTGAAAAGTTCAAAGGAGAGCAAAACTTTTGCAAATGCCTGCAGGCTAAGCCGCTCTCATCGTTTGCACGTGCGCACACACACACACACACACACACACACACACACACACACATTTGGGACACGAAGGTGAGGAGAGAGAAGAGGAGGCAGAAAGGAGCAGGTCCCGAATCGACAGGACCGTGGCAGCTTCCGCAACGTTTCAGATCGCAGGTGCTGCGTTCGCAACCGTGATCGAGTTAGGAACGCCACACATCAGTGCAGATGGGCAGGATGAGCTGCCAGCTGTTGTCTTTGTGGAGACGCTCTGGCGAGCAGGAGGTGTCACATTTGACTGGAGGAACACAAACTCTTACTCTTCTGCAAGACGAGTGGTGATCCCCAAAAAGCAGAACAAAATGCGGCACCAGAGGAGAGCCGTGTATCAGAGTGGAGAGGTGCAATTCAGCATGTCAGGGCATAAACTGGATTCTCCACTCTTATTAGTTACACATTGTACTTTATGAAAGGGATTAAGCTTATTTAACACATCAACTGGTGAATGTGTTATTGTGTAGTAAACTGAAAGTACATAAATCATCGACATAAAAGCAGCTCCTTGAAAAGGGAGGCAAGGCTTTTTGGGCACAACAGCAGACAAATTCTTGAGTGCAAATAAAAACGGCTGTACAGCACAGATAAAAGTAATTAGACAGTGCATGGAGAGTGCAAAATTAACACATAAAAAAACATCCATGCTCCTCATTTAAACAACAAAGGACTTTGTTCTTTTGCTCTTTGCCATTCACTGGAGTTCAAAAGATGGTGAAAACCCGTTTCTTATCTCTTTGCCCGCTGCCATTGTAGGGGATGGTATACAGTTTGTAATGGCAACCAATTACTTTGGCCTTTCATCCAGGAGGCAGCATCAAACGGCGTGACTGTCAGCCTTTGTTGCTGGAGGCGGGCGGGCAGTGTGGAGAAGCTGATGTTTACTTTCTTCTTCCTTACCCGATGTCCGCCTTTGGATGATAAAACGCGTTCACGGGGATCAGCTTAACTTCATTCAAATCAGAACCTCTGGCAAATGTTTGAGGTAAGAATACAGATTTAAATACCAAGTAAAGGTTCAACCTCTGATCCATCAGAAGAAAAAAACCTGATCAGTTTAAAGGCGTTTGTAGATTTAAGGGGTTGCTAATCTAACATGTTTGTCACCCTGTTGCTACCTGAGAGGTTTTCCCTCCCACTGGGATTTAACAGACACAGCAGATGAAGCCTTGGAGCAAAGGAAAAGCCCCTCAGGTCTGTGTTTTTCTGCAAACAAAGCATGCATACAAGTGCACAGATGTAAAGACAGGAAGGGACAAACAAAACCTGCCTGTCCAGGGGTATATTTAGATTCTTGCATAATGTGCTTTTAACAACACAGAGTGGATGAATTTTTAATGCCAGGATGGAGAAATAGAGAGAGAGAGAGAGAGAGAGGGAGGAAAAAAATCAGTAAAGTTAAGCATTTAATCTGTGCAGTTGCTTTGGGGTGAGACAGAGATCTGAAAACAGCCTATCAGCATCAGGGGCAGGACGCTGGTTTGCCACCGATGTTGCAGCCACACATGGCTGCGTCTGCAGGAGGAGGGCTGGGGAGCAGGAAAAAGGAGCAAAATATTTGGGAGATGCATGAGGCAGAAGACCAAGGAGAGGGAAGTTTGCATGAATGAGTGAGCAGGAATAACTATGAGCTATGTCAGCGCTGTGGCGGTTTTCCCAAAGGGATCAGAGTGCTGCAGCTCCTCTGGCAAAGCCCCTCCACTCAGATGAGAATGTTTACTATGAAAAGACAAGAGCAAACATGTATACCACAGTGTCTGGCCGGGAAAAGTGTCTTCAGACTTACTGAATAAGAAGAGCAATTGTCGGCCGACGAAGTCAGGTTTTTCTCACTTCTCTTTCATATCATGTTCATTTATTGGTTTCATCTCAGAGAAAATAAGCAGAATATGAAGGAAAACCGCACAGGATACTGAGCAGCAAGGCGGCGAGAACATCTAAAAATAGAAGCTGGACAATTTTCTCCTCCAGTCTCGGCATTAAAGTGAGAAAAGGCTTTTGCACACCAAGATGAAAAATAATTACAGATTTATTGTTTAGAGGACTGATGTTTATTCTTAGTTGTTTTTGCCACAAGAAATTCAGACGGAGCATAATTTCAGACAGCATATATCACAATCTGATCAACACAGACACTTGGGGAAACCATCCTTTGTTTGCAAAGGACAGCTGTGACCTAATAAATAAACTTAATTAATTTAACTGAACCACATTTTTGAGCATGAAAGGCTTGTTTAAGGTCGTGTAAGGACCACTGTTTCAATCAGATTTACGTATGTACCTTTGACGGGAAACGGGTCTTCCAACTTCTAATGAATTAAATGCATTAATTGTAAGGCACAAAGCCAAAACCATTTTAAACTGAACTGTTCTCCCTTCCTGGTTGATGACGCCAACACTGGTTTTGCAAAAGACAGCAGACATTTAATCAAAATAAATACCATGAACGTTGTCTGAAAAAAAGCGTAGTTAATGTCCAGCTGCAAAAAAACAATTTTTTAAAATATGTCTGCTATCATGGCTTAAACATCACCGAACAGCCTCTTCCTATATACAGAATGGAGGATTATTCATATAAAATATAGTCTAACTCTGTAAACTCCCCATAGTGACACCTGGGTAGAGCCCAGGAGGCAACACAGGATGTAAAATGTGCTCTGCAGGAATTGGAGTGTTTTGTTTACAGCACACCTAGAGGGGTGAATGAGGCTGAATACTTAAATAATGTTTGTTTTTCTGTCAATATTCACATCAATTTCAACATGTGCAATGAAAGAGAGGCAATCAAGACACAGACAAGTAGGGGAAAAAAGTACAAAACAAGAGCTATTATTAGGCCAAGAGCAAGAGAATGAGATCTTCTATGCACATTCTGCCTCGATTGTGCCATATATGTACCAAACACTGAAAATGTCTCACAAATGTTAAAAACACCAAGTGATTACCTGCACTTGCTACATTTTGTAAAATCAGACAGCAACATATCAAACTGCAGATTAATGCCTGAGCAAAACAATTGCACAAAAAAATGTCCACTTTTTGTGGCATGAAACAGCATGAATGAGCTTCATATGTAATAAGAATATATACATTTCTCACAGTGAAAACTATAGACTTAATGTCTGAACATCTTTTTGTTCAGATGTGAAAAATGTATTTTAATTTTTTTCTAATTAGATTATTTAATTGCAAAATGTTTAAAATATATCATAAAAATGAGGATGCGATATCAATAAAAATGGCTAAGTTCTTTTATATTCTATGTGTCTGCAATTTTATTACATGGTGTAACAACACCATGCAAACATAAAAAAACAACAACAACAACAACAACAACAAAAAAACTTTTTTAGCCTGTGGTATCACTTCCAAATAAGTTTAAAGTCAATTAGTTGCCTTCAGTAGAGCCATAATTACAGACGGACCACGGCATGCTTGTTCATCCAAACTAACAGGCTGGACATTGTGACGGTGCGGTGAGGTTGGAGTTAGCAGCGGTGGTTAGCCACTCTAACCCGAAACAGCGGGACGCACTGTTTAAGTATTCCACACTTTCACTTTATATTTCACTTCGTCCACGTAAACCAGATCTCCACGGTACTAAACATTATAGTCTCATACATGAGAAAAGTAATGATAGTTTACTGCTCTGCAAGTCATCATCACCGATGTTTCTCCTCTCTACAACAACGTGGAAGACGAGTTCTTACTCTGTACAATAGCGCAACAAAGGAAAAAGGGAATAGGCGCCCCCTTGTGGTGATACCTACTCATCTCTAGGAACCAAGCAGTATAATGACTGTTACAACATTCATCATACAAACAATCACATGGCCCATGATATCTACCAAGGAGCTTCAGATCCATAAATCCAGTGGGAGAATCTGTTCACGGATAACAATTGAGGCAGGAACTCAAATCTGGCCTTTTGTGGAATAGTCACAAGAAGAAACCCTCAAGCTGTACTGAGGACTCACACAACATGTAAAAGATGTTCCTTTTGACCAGCTGATGCCAAAAAATGAACTTTCTGACCTACTTGCAAAAATCATCCTTATTTTTTACTTAAAAACAAGCCAATGTGGCTTTCTGCTAATTTTCTAAACTTAGTTTTGTGAAGCCCCTATTATCTATTCCATCAGTAGTGCAATTTTGGTACATACAGCACTTGGTGCAGATTCAACTCAAATGAATAAATCAGGATGGCTTTTAAAATCACTGACATTCATGGTTTTAAAAATAGATGAAGCTCTTCAAGCTGAAGTCCAGCACCTTCATCTTCTTTTCGCTTTCAATTACAGGTTAGAAAGAAATAGCCAAAGATGGAAGGTGTAAACATACATGAGCGCATGAGGTGAAAGCATTACCATGCCCTCCTTATGCGTTGAAGGCTGCGTGATCGACATACTGACTCACTGACACATAATATTTCATCTGTCAGCTGAGACCAAATTAGCAATCCATTTGCCTGCTGTTGGCTTGGAAACAAAAAAAAATGTATAAAAGCAAATAAGGCAAAGTCTAAAGAGTCAGAGATTTATGGCAACACCTGCCTCCAAAATGTGGGGAGCCAGTTCCTCTGGGAGCTCCAGCACCTACTGGATGACTCACTACACGGTTTTCCTCTCAGCAGTACTGCTTTCCTTGTGACAATCACACCTGGGAGAAAGAAAGATGACAGGAAACACAAGAGAAAAAAGTCGTTTGGCCTTTTCGAAAGTTTTCCTGAAAACATTGTGACACCCAGTGTCTGAATTTTGCATAGCTTCTATATTTACAGTGCGCTCAGATATTTTAGTGGCCATGACAGATGGCTGAAAAGGAACTGACTATCTGTCTTCTTGCTTGGCTTTGCTGTAGGAAGGAATCCAAAGGGTCAGAGTATCGGGGAAGGATCTACATGGTCGATCAGTAAATGCATAAGCTAGCTGTTACTAATCGAGCCCATATGTTCGCATCTCCAGATAGTCGCAAAAATTGACAAACAGTAGAGGATTGACAAAATACATGAGCTGGGGGCTGTAAAGAATAGCTTGAACTGCATCAAATTGTAGTTACCTCTTAGATCTGCCTTTCAGCCAGTGATTAATTTTCTGTATACACGCTGCACCTCTTACAGACAAAAAATAGTGTTTGAACTGTTTTACCCAGTGGAAAATAACAGTTGTGTATTGATCACCTCAGAAAAATTACCCAGTCTGAATAAGTGATGGAAATCTCTCCGTTTGGATTCAAGGTTTGTAAAGAAAATATAAATTTAATTGAAAACAATGTACTGTTTTCTATTAAATAAAAGTATTATTATTAATAATTAATTCATATGGTTTTGGTGCCAAGCAGAAAAAAAAGAAACATTTGAGCTCTTTAGTACCACTAAGCTCCCGACCCCACTGAGGGACAAGGGTGTTCAGAAAATGGATGGATGGATGGAGTACCACTAAGCAAACTGCTGGATTCACATGCATGCAGTGTTAAATTCCTTGGATAGTGTGTTTGTCCAATTTTTTTTTTTTTCTCAGCAAAGGAACCATTTTAATCCTTTGCAAGGGGTTTGCAAGGTCTTATTTGAAACAACCAGACATGGCCTTTTGCTTAATCTTCCTAATTGTGTTTAGACATTAAATTTGTTTTAGAGAAAACTAACTAGTGAATAGTGGGAATTGTTGCTTTCTACAAAAGTGAACATTTAAATACTATTGTACGGAAAATTTTCTATCACTTTCTTTAGAGTCCAGATATTCCATAGGTTTACTAAATTTACAATGCGTTTAGATAATTTGCCTTCACACTATTTACTGTGTGGCAGAAGACGATGTCACGGCTTTCTAAGCTCTTGTTACTTCCCAACATTTGAGTCTATTGGAGACACTGCTGTGAACATATTTTATGCAACAGGCACAAAAGTGCCACATTCATTGGTTCAACCAGTTAAACACAATTATAAACATTGTAGGAATGTCTAGCCACCATACCATTCAAGAAGGAAACAGTTTCTAAAGAGGGATTACAGATCACAAATGATCAAGATCATGAGCATGTTATAGAAATATTGCAGCAACGTCTCAAGATACTGTCCAGAAAGTCAAAAGATCAGCACAGCTCGGTCTTCAAATGGATCATGACCCCAATCATACCAACAAATTAATTACAAAGTTGTTTGAGGACAGTTACGAAGTGTTTGTCTAAACTTTAACAATATTTTTAAACACATAACAGAAACACAGACCGTGGTATGTATAATTAATGGTGATCCGGTAGTTTTAATGTTTGTATATTTCGGGAAATTAAATTAAATCGGTCAACAAAAGGAAAATGTCCGGGTTTACATACCACGTGGTACACTTTCGTCCAATAGGAAGCGGAGAAGAGAGTACTCTCCCAATGTTTTTTTTTTTTTTTTTTTTTTTTTTTACATAGAACTGTAAATGTACGTGCCTAAACTTTCCGTGTTTAGTTGCATTTAGTTAAAAGAATTTTACCACTGGAGCTAAAAGGTTACAACACAGTAACTCATTGATAGACTGAATACATCAAAAAACCGTCTACACAATGTGTAGGAGAAAAATATGGCAACTTCAACCAACAGAACCACATCGTGATTATAGCTGTACAAATGTAAAAAGGACTGTGTTTGATTTAACATACACTCAACGGCATCAAATAAACATAAAGCTCACCAGGAAATGTCGCTTTGCTCCTTGAACTGATGTTGGAAAATGAGCTAAGCTAACGATCGATTAACCTCGCTATGCGCATGCGCAGAAAACAAAAAGACAGATAAAAATAAAAGCTCAAACTTGGGGTGGACGAGAGGCCCCATGGGCCAAAACTTACAAACTCTCTTACACGTACTTTTAAACCCCCTCACATGTACTATCCAACATCTCTTACAGAGTTTGATTGTAACAGAAGTTAACTTAAAATCTCAGTTTCTGATTGGACCCCAAGCAGGAAAAGGGGGTTTACACGGACAGAAAAATGGCTGAGTGGGAGCGACTCACTGAGATAATGAATACTTTAAATAACAATATTAACATTACCCTTTTCAGGAGAAAAGGGCCAAAAATCTCTTCAACTGTTGTGAGAAGCTTGAAGGAGGATGACCAAAACGTTTGGCCCAAGTCCTAGTGTGTAAACTATAACATTTGAAACTATTAAAAATGAAATCACTGTTGTTCAACACCAAAAATAGATTTAATTCCATGATAAACCTGGACAGATAGGTTCCACTGCCAACTCCAAACGAAGGCCTGCATTTAAAGTGACAGAAATATATGTACCTACAGTAAGTAGGTGACATATATCATGCTGAAATTATATGGTGACAGGACGCAAATGTAAAGTTCATTAGCAGCAGCGTCTTAGATGTATCATGAGATTGTCTTTGATTAAAATAAAACAAAGCTTGAGAAGAGAATATTTCGAGACTAGACAAATGTGCTGCTGGAAATGGAATAAAAAAAAAAAAGTCTCATTAACCTTAACTTTAATACTTCACCCATAGTCAGCCTCACTTAGCTTTTTTAAATGTAGCAAAAACAGAAGATAAATCATTGTCCTATGTGAAAAAAACTCAAAATTTATAACTATGATATTTTACTATAATAAGCAAGTCAAAGGACCAGATGACCTTTAAGGCTTGCATGTAATATAGACACAGATGGCTTGTTATTCAATGTTTTCTTTTAAAACTGTTTATTTCACATATTGTTTCCCAAAAAGTCTATGGAAAACACATTTCTGACTTAAACTTTAGGATTTGACAGATATAAAAAATATGCAGATTGTTGGCCCCCACCTATTTATCGTTCAATATTTGCAAATTCACCAATTTGCTGATTTTTTTGTGAAAAATGACACCAAAATATTGGCAAAAATGTGCTTTTTTCCCAGATTTTCCAGAGATTACCTAAAGTATTAACAGGAAAAGCAGTTTGGAAAGGTGAAGTACCCTGATTCAATGATACTTGGCACACCATTGGCTGGCATTTGCAAAGCAGCCAATCCATGGTACCATTCATTTCCTTGGCGATAAATGGCTCTACCCCAGGGAGCAGAAATGAGAAACACTGTTGATGTTGAAGTGGAAGGTGAATTATATTGTCACGATTCTGCAGTGAGGATGTGTTGAGTGCACTTCTGTAGGTTTTTCTTGAGCAGCAGGTGTCCACCAGTGGGTGTGGCCATAGAGGCTGCAGTGTTTCCATCAGACAAATGGATGACCAACGAATGGAGCTGCTGGATGACCATTCTCTGCCTGCTCATCAACTATTGTCATACAGTCAAGCCTCCTTTTATGCTACAAAGCTCACTTGTGTTTTCCATGCTCCATAGGTTCAATTCTTTAAAAAGAATCCATTCACTTCCTTCGTGAACACCTACATGGATATCTACCTGCCTCCACTGTTCTCCATTTTCCTGGCTGCCTCAGTCTCTGCCTCTCTACCCAATTTTCTTCCATCCTCTTCTACTGAAAACCTCCAGATTATATAAATCATCTCCAGACTTGCTGCTATTACCACACTCAACCACTCGAATCAGCAGATCCTCATTTGATCCTATCCACAACATCCAAATCTGGCAGTCAAATCTTTCCTTTTCATCTAAGACTCCCCATTGAATATCTGCAATAATTTACCCACTTCTCTTTCTCTGCTGATACCCCAATCTTGATTATTTCATAGAGAAATTCTCCCATCTGAGCTGTGGATCTAAACTCCCTTTTTCTGCTTGGTTGCTTATTCCAAGCAAGTTTATAGCAATTACTCAAGTGTCTATACTGAAAGCCCCAGTTTAACTTCTCCACAGCTTTCTCCCTAACCTACCTGTTGTTTTCTTTGGTCTTCATGATGCTGTTCATCCACCAGTGTTCTCCAACAAACCTCTAAGACCTCCACAGAACAGCTGGATTCACACTGAGATTACTAACAGGCAGCCTTTATTAATTAAGTGACTTCTGAAGGTATTTGATTGCACTCGTTTTTATTTTACAGTAGAGTAATGGGGAAAGAAAAGAAAGTCATATAATTAATTTCACTTTACAGTTATGCATTACTTCCTGTTTGCTAATCAGAAAATATACCAATAAAAATGTTTTTTTTTTTTTTTTTTGCTGCAATGTGACATAATGTGGATCATTTCAAGGGGCTTGAATACTTTTATTGGACTTGATCTAATTATTTAATTAAACTATGAAATAAGTAATAAAGAAGATCATCACCTCCTTCCTCCAAATACAGTTTTGTCAACTTGATTTAGTTCATATTATGCTGAATAAGAAAGGTCAAATATGTTCTAGCAGATAGAGACCATATGTTTAAAAAAGTGATAACTCCTCTGTAATTATGAAATCAAATCAATAGTGGGTGCCTCAAATTTGCTGTGCACGCTGCTTAATACAACAAACAGTAAAGTGATGTAATATCGTTTTATGGTTTTGTTTATGACATAATAATAAATGATACATTTGCAGGTAATTTAATTTACCCTGTGATAAACTGTGATGTATAAAAACCTAAATATCTTTTTTGCATTATTCCTCTATATACAAATGAAATATCATATTTCCTCTGTGAGCTGCACAGTCTTCCACTTTGTGTTGTTGTCCACCTTCTCTGAGATTTCTCTGCAGCATCAAATATCTTTGTTCTCTCGCTGAAAGGGGCACTTTTTAAAGCCTCACATTCGAATCATACTCATGCCCATCCATCAGGAAACGAGAGGACCTTCTTCCTCCACAGTTTGACACAGAGGCTGTGAACTGATCTCTGCTGCAGTGAGAACAAAGCAGCCTTAAGCAGACAGAACAGATGCAGCTGCAGCATACAAAAGCAGGGGTTATTACCACAGCACTACCCTCTATTTACATATTTTCTATTTCTACTCCAAGATGAAGCACCAGATGTGCTGGTGTCGTTTCCTGTTCAAATGCTTAATTGGAAGGAGAAAAAGAGCACAAAGCGGCTTGGAATTTTGATATTCATGGAAGGTTTTTATACGTGAGGAAGCAGCTAATCCAAGACCGCACGGCACATCATGTATCATGTGACGCATCCAAATTGACACTGATTAGCAGGAAAAACAAACTTATAAACAGCAGCTCCTGTCTTGACTTTGCCCCCTCTTAGAGCTGAGTTTTTAGGAGCCCCCCCAGGATGCGTGAGTTGCCATCCGGGGCTCGTCTGGCCTGTGACGGCCCTGAGGCGGCAGCCGTCACCAGCCGACTGGCCCTCCTGCTCCTGGCTGAGTTTCCCGACAAGCTGGGGCTGGCTAATGAGGACATTATCAGATCAGAGTCCTCACCCTGACACAAACAGAGCCGCCAGCACAACCTATGTGACCTTTTCCCACCTGCTCACAAGATAAATGACTGGGAGCTTCACATAAAATTGTCACAACAGATGAGAAGTCACGGATATTGTTTAATACTTTCAGAAAGTAAATAAGTTTAGACGGGGGAGAAAAAAGGAAAGGCACATATGGTTTAGTAGTATTGATGAACTCTATGGTCAGAACATTGCACCAAAGTAATCTTGCAAAATTGAATTTTTTTTTGTTTCTATATTATGATTTTGAGCAAATCATTTCTGAGGATGATTTATTTCATATATTTATTCAATTTTAAACCACTTTTGCGAAACACTGTTCACTGTTTTTGTAGCCTACACAGTTGATCAGATTTGCACTTAGACTTTCTGAAATGCAATCTGTAATACCTGAGTGTTGAAGAGACATTAAAACAACAAGTAATGCCATCAAACCGAGGAAGCTGTTACACAAAAATGATACCAGCACCGGAGTGGCTTGAAAAAGGATTTCCTCCCCAACACATTTTTCTTGACTTATTTTTTTTCCCTCTGTTGTGTCTTTTGGTGTCTATTTCTGCATTTTTTTTATTTTTTTTTATTTTTTACCACACTGAACATAAATGATGATAAATGTCTTTTAAACATCCTATCTGTCATGAAAAACTTTTTCAGATAAAATGTAAAAAGGTCTTGAATAAGTTGGAACGGTCATGCTGCCTTCTGCTAAAGCCCTTAGCATCACCAATCATTCTGTCATGCTCTTGTCCTCACTCGTCACTTACCAGCTGGAAACATTGTTGGTGTTGTTTTTAGAAGTCTGTGCACTCGGGGCTCAAACCAAGTGTGAAAAACACCTGTGATTGCTGTTTGTGCACTGGTGAACAATTGCTTGAGAGGCCTAAATAACCAGGAATATATGACAGATGTGGCCAAAACAACAGTAGAGGCCCATCTGGACCATCTGTTCTGCCATCACTCCTGATTGTGACCCTAAACATTTCAGTGCGGCGGTGCTCAGACGATAAGGATGGACGCTGCACCGTTTCATCAGCTGCTTCACAGCGTGATCATCTGCTGTATGGAAAGCTGGAAAAGCGGAAAAAGCTCAGTTTTCCTATGCAGAAATGAGCTGAAAACACTGTTTTTAACTATCGTCAGCCCTGTGATAGAAGAATGTGTGTAGAAAATGAAATATTTTAAAGTTTCAATTGCCGTTGCCACAACAGAACCATTCCATCTTTTTGAATGAGGGCCATTACTGCGCACAATGAGCGGCACTTCATCTTTGCAAGCAGGGAGAAAATTATCTTCAAGCACTGCCACTGTAATGGTGTTGTGTAACAAGCATTGTAAGGGTAGGTGTTTTTCTGGCTCACAGGCGAGGACAGTAGGGCTGCAAAAATACCTAACATAAGGCTCTATTCTCCTTGTCTTTGTATTTGTTTAAGGAAACACAATCTATAGCATCCTTCAGAGGGATCAGAGGAGGACAGCTTAATGTCCTGGGTGGCAGCAAATTTAACTGCGTGGGAGTAACCAATGTGTTTATTTCCCTCACGAAGATCAACATATCTTGGGTGGGAGGGAATCTCGTTTTTCCAGCGTGAATATTTGTGCTCTGCAAGAGAAACTAAATGTTTAAAGGCGGTGTGAGCTCACTGCTCACTTCATGCCTTTCTAAATTGAGCTCAGTCACAGAGGCTGGGTTGTTGTTAAACGGCTGCATTTTACAGCTTTTTTTTCTTTTTTTTAGGGGAGGCTTAATGAGCACGTCAGCCTTGAGTATGTATGCAAGAACCAGGCAAGACAAAGGGAAGAAAACACATAGAAGGGACAAAGTGAGCCTAATGGCAGGGAACTGATTAGTGGCCCAGATTTTTCTCTGAGGTTTGGTGCTCCAGTTTACTTTTATTCTACATTTTAGACAGGTACAACCGAGAGTTATTTGTCACACTAAAAAAAAATATGAAAATTTTTCAAAAAATAAGTGGAGTCATTAAGCTTCTGTACTCCAGGTGGTTTTAAAAAATCATTACCATATCATTATAAAATCGGAAATCAGTAGGAAACTTACCCATTACTCTTAATGGAGCAAAACACAGGAGGGCACTGTGAAAATTTAATTTATTCCACATAAATTTATAAACCTTAAAATTGGAGAAGCAAACATTAATGTTACACAGAGAAGATCAAGCAAATAAGTTCCGCAAAATACTAAATCGTAGGTAGAAGATACAATTTTAATTTTAATATATTATCATTAACTTAACGCTTCTAAAGATAATTTATTAAGATAATTTTAGAATCCTCAATATTTATAAAAAACCTTCCACATGTTTGAGAGGAGAAATGAAAACTCACACGTAAAATACAGTAAAAAGTGGGACGACATCCCAAACAGGATTTTCCCTCTAGTGGCTTGCTTCTGCTTTAGCATCCCTGCTATACAAAATATTTATTCATTTAAAATACATTTTGATTGCAGAAAAAGATAAACCAGCAAAACATTTTTTGTGAAGAAAAAGAAAACCCAAACCAGTATTTAAAAAATATTTTGAATATCTTTGAGTCACGTTTCACAGAAGACTCTACAAATCCTGAACCCCAAATAGGTGGGTATTCACTGTAAACAACATTGTTCAATGATCAGTCAGATGGAACTAACCACACACGTCTCTTCACTCAGACTGCACCCAGTTTTAATTTCTGTCAAGTTATAAGAACCAAGAAATCCCCTCAGTGAAATCTGTGTCAAATGAATGGAAGCCAAACAATCTCAAAAAACAAAACACAATGTTGCAATCATCTAAGCAATTTCAGATCAGATCAGATCAGATCAGATGCATATTCATTGACAACCTTCAGTCTGGAAAAGGTTACAACACCATTAGGCTTTCGGGCTCCAATAAAACACAGGGAGAATCGTTATCCACAAATAGAGAAAACATGGAGCAGTGGGAAACCGTCCCTGACAGTGGATGGCCTGCCAAAAACTCTGCAGGCCTCATTTGCCCCAGTTAAGATCAGTGATAAAGAAACAATGTGGCCAATGCACAATTTACAGAGTCATTAAGCTGAAAAATATTAGTAGTATAAATGTCAGAGATATTCAAACATGTGTATCTAATTCTTACATTTACATTATGTCTTGAAAAACATGGGAAATTACTTCATATAGCCAAAAGTGATGTGATCTTCAGGCTAGCTTGTGTGAAAAAACTAACAAAATAGATTTTTTACTAAGTCATTCGCTTTTTCTCTGTATTGATAAATTATAATAAAGTTTCCGTTAAACTCCTAAGAGACTTCAACTTCTGCTTTGCGAATCTTTTAGTAAGTATAGATCTTATTCAAGCATAATTTGAAACTTTAAGTAGGCTTTTGTACTAATGACATAAGATCAACAAGCTACAAAGCTTTAATGCTTTAATCAGGCTCTGTTTTAGCTAAGTAGTTATTTCCACTGGGATGAAATATCTCTTATGGAGGCATACTCTCCACTCTCTGAGATGCACTTAGGAGCACAGCAAGCTCGTTGAATGTAATTGTCCAAGAGAATCGATTAGTAAGTAGGAAGTGCTTTTGCACACCTTGATTTGCTTCCCCATGTTGCAGCAAAATGTAATCCATTTTCAAAACAGTAAAATGTTCATGTTAAACCTGAAGGTCCGTCACTAATCCCAAATCCTGCTTCTCACGTCAGGCTTCTGCTAATCTCATAAACAAACCCCTTGCAAAGATCTCCTTCCCCCTCCTTTGGCCCCAAACTGACCCTTTTTTCAAAGCTGTTTATTCCTCAAGACACATACAGTGCCTTGCAAAGCATTTATGAATCTTTCAACATTTTGTCATGTTACAACCACAAACAATAAAAATGTATTTGAATGCACTAAGACAAAGAGGTAAATGGCAGCCAGTACTTCTGCTTAAGTTACAGTGGTGCCTCTTTTCTCAGCTTTTCTCAGTCAGAGACTGCGGTCTTCCCAATCTTCTTAACACAAAAGCTCAAGTTCAATCTAATTGGATGCATTTTTTCAAGTCACTGGATATATTCTCAATTGGTCCTATGTCTGAACTTTGACTCAGCCATTTCAGAGCCCGGCACACAGTGGAAAATGGATTGAACTTTTCTCCATAAGAACCTAAGATAGGCTGTTCACACACAGCCTGCTTCACACACAGCTTGTCTACAACTTTATCCCCGTCCTTTTTGTCCTTTATCTTCCTGATGCCGTTTCTTCGCTAATGTTCTTTAACAAACCACTCAAGAGCTTCACAAAGCATTGAAACAGCTATTACATTTACTCATAAGTGGGCTCTGTTTAGTAATTGCTTTATTGCAATGGATTTCATTTAGGGGTACTGGAGTAAAAGATTTTAAACAGTAATGACTGAATGACTGAATAGACGCTCTATTCTGTCATTAATTTGTAAAGGGATATCAAAAACTAAATATAAAATTTTAACTTCTAATTTACATTTATTCACCACTTTGTGTTAATCTATACCAAGAAGTCTTACTAAAATACATTGTAGTTTGTGGTTATAACATGACAAAACACCATAAAGTTTGTGAGGTTTGGATATTTTGTGAAGGATACTGTTTAAGACATATTTGTTATTAAGTTTATATTTTTATACACACACACACACACACACACACACACACACACACACACACACACACACACACATATATATATATATATATATATATATATATATATATATATATACCTTTACAGACAAGAAAATTTAACGGTTTAGTTTCAGTTCTTCTGGATAAAAGAAAAAGACAAGGACAATATGGATGAACTACAGTGATTACATTTACTGCCACAATGTTGAAGGCAATGGGATAAGTCCTCAAATTTGTTTTAATTGTGCTGAAAACCTCCAGATTTTCATGATTAATTCTCAGTGTCATAATATAACATCTACCTGCTTTCAGGGTGAGCTTGTCCCTTTGCCCAGAGGTAATCAACAGGTGAGCAGCCACATCGTTGTTCCTCTTTGAATTGTGTTGCGTCCTTGTAGAGTTTGAGTGTCTCATCCATCATCAGTTCACACAAAGAACAGAAACACTGTTGCCTTAGATGGAAGTAAGAGACCACAGGAAGAAAAACAGAAAGCTTCAGGGATCCATGGAGAAGCAGAAGGACACAAAGGCTGCCGACAATACAGAGAAAACATGACAGACACAGGTGGATTATTCTTCAGTCTTATATGAATGAAGTGTCCAAAGACTGAGAATGGGATTTATAAAGATTTTTTTTGGCAGGTTTTGAAGGACCATTCAGATATCCAGTTCCCACTTCTGCTTGTTTTATCTTTACACTGAGTTTTGGAGTTTTCTCATGTACCAAGGATAACATAAGACACGCAGAGTTAGTGGTCAACTGCTGAGCATGAGCAGAAGAACATCGAAAAAGAAGAGCAACAATAGGAAAAGAAAGGCTTTGCTCAAGGCTTTAAAAAGAACAACAAATAATCAATGTCCTGTCTCTCTTTGCACTTTGAATTTCATAAACGTCGGCCAAAACAGATGAAGGTCACCTCCTCTGCAGGGCTCCACTCTGACGGCACATCTTTACATTTGTTCACTTCCACACTGGAAGAGGCAAAGGATACAGTAAACCTAAATAGAGTCGCCGAGTCACCCCTTCAACAAAATTAGACTCACTTTTAATTTGGTTCTTCATCCATGGGGAAAAACATTTAAGACTCAAAAAGCATTACTGAGCATCTCAAAACTAATTAATGTTTCTGATAAAAGGTCAGGATGATGACTGGATTTAAAGGAGCGTACCAGAGAGGCTGCAAAAGGAGTTGAGTTGAATATAAAATCAAAGACCATCATTCTGAATCTTTAAATAGAAGAACAAATGAAGTTAATAATTATTTACATTAACAGGGTTAATAATCTAGTTAGCATTTTTGCGCTACATGGTGGTACAATTCATTTGCTGCGTTCAAATGTGTTTTCTCCTAACATGTACGGGTTTCTCTGGGTACTCTGCCTTTTCTACACTTCTTAAAAATGCATTACGTTGACTGTCCCTCCGCTCTAAACTGCCCTCAGGTGTTAGCATAAACCTGAGTGTGTGGATCCATGGTTATTTGTCCTGTGTTGCTCTGGGGTACCCGGTAGTGGACTGGCTACCTGTCCAGGGAGCCCCACGCCTCCCATTCAATAACTAGTAGAAGCACAACCCTGCAAGCATTCAGCTGATATAAAAAATGGATGGAAATGCACAAGAAGAGAAATAAGAAAGAGATACAGAGTACAACCTCAGCATATGTTCAGAAACACAAGCTGCTACTTCACCCACCAAATTTCTTAAAAAAAAAAAAAAAAAAAACATTTATGACCTAGATAAACATCAATAAATGTGTCTGCTTTCTTTGAACAAACATTTATCAAAGAGTAGCTGATGCAATATATAAAACCGATCTGTAGTTTGTTTTAAAATTTATGGCTCCCATTGGAAATTTGAGTGCTTCCAGCTGGGAGGGACCACCAATCAAAAACCTGTTCTGATGACAGCGTTTTACATCATTGCTCTGTGCGACAACTTCAAAGCTAAAAAAAATGGTACTTGCAGTTTTGACAAAATATTTCACACTCATCCAGATGATATGAACTTAAAAAAGTAAAAAAAAAAAAGAAAAAAGAAAACCAAACCACTGCATGCACTTTTTTTTCCCTTTCCATTAAAAAAAGGCCTCATTGTAGGAGAGTCAGAAACTTGTCTGACTGCAGTTCTGAAATTACCCCCACTGAGAATACGGAGAAGTCAATGAACCATAGTTTACCAGAAATGTAGAGTCCAAAAAAGAATTTATTTTACTTTTAAAACTACATCAGGAATGTTCCTCAACTTCTATGAGTAAACACTGTCAGAAACCTGCTGAAAGAGTGACACAATCAAGCTGTAAATTTCCTCCTATTTTCACCTACTTGAACTAAATCAGCAGTCATCTTTATATTCAACTCACCCGTTTTGATAAAAAAAACATGTACTGTTGAAATAAATCCATGATTAAAACAAAGAACGATTTTCTTCATGGTATATTGCTTTCAAAAGATGAACATTTCTCATGCATAAAGTGACCTTTTCACTTCATGCCTGTGACTTTAATATACCCATAAAGATGACGCACGGCTTGCTGAACACGTAATGCTGGTTACCTGAGAGCCAGCAAATAATTTTAATGAATGTCAGCAATAATGACATGCACACACCAAAGAAAAAATAAAAATAAAAAACAACAAGCACCAATTAGTAACATTGTACTTCCTGATGGAAGGAGAAGCCAGGAGTCCTCTCTGCAGGAGCGACTAAAGCTACAGGTGATCAGTCTCCAGCTGTCCTAAGCCATGTCAGACACTCTGTGCTTCACCTTCATTAAAATTCATAATTCACTGGGTGGCCTCATTACTACAGCGGCTTCCTCACCTATTGGTACCCCTGCTAAACAGGTTTAAAACGCCTTAAAGCAAAATGTCACACTGACTATTAAAAAGAAAAAGAACCTTCAGTTTAAGTACATTCATGGTTCCGCAATTGGATGATTCTTTAACAATTACTATTTTAGGGGGCGCTGCTGAGCACCGACCATGTAGGACGTGCTTTACTGGAGCTCCGATGGGATATGTGTTATAATGTACATTTTTGCTCCCCCCCTATACACTTTTCTGGAATAGACTGGACTATTGGTGAATGAAAATTCATATCTGGTGTGCGGCTCGTAAAAGGTGGAGCTAAACATGAGGAAAAACGACAAGGCTACTCGCGGCAGGGCTGACCACGAGGCTCCGGCTGACCCAGATGCTAATAGCATGCTGCTAACCAAGATGCAGGAGATGCTGAACGACTCACGCACTGATCTCATCAACAGGTTTGAGAACATTGTTTCGAACGTCGTTAAGAGGGAGATATCAGCTGCTGTGACACCGTTAGAGGCTAAAATTGCCTCGTTTGGGAACACTATTCAGGATTTGGAGAGGTCCGCCAGCGATCAGGACGGGAGGCTGGCTGCCCTAGAGGCCTCGGTCAACTCGCTAAATGTGTTAGTGGACACGTTGTCCAAGAAATGTGAAGACTTGGAGGGTCATTCCAGGCTAAACAACATCCGCCTTGTGGGTGTACCGGAGGGATCCGAAGGTCAACAGACAACGAAGTTTGCATCAACGTTGCTTCAGGATTTACTCGGCCTTGATGCTAAGCCTGCCCTTGACCGGGCTCATCGCACATTGCGGGCCGGGCCGGCAGAGGGGCAGCCACCGCGCCCGTTCGTTATCCGTGTCACCCTGNTTGTCCTTTCTAAAGTTGATCAAGCTGAAACATTGTTCAGTAATGTTTCTTCTTCCTCCGTTTCCGTCTGCCACTTTTCAAAATGCGGAAAGACAAGAGGACATGTCTCTTGTCTTTCTGCTTCTCTGTTCTGTTCCTACCATCAAAGATGTAAACAAGTAAAGTTTGCTGAATGATTAATCAGATGAAATCAAGGTGAATTTATGAAAAACACCTCATGGTTACTCTATAAAAGATGGAGGATCTCAGATAATGTGGGTCTCTTTGTTTCCCAAAGGGAACCTTCTCAAGGAGCATGGCTTGATTAAGTTATGCGAAATTTGCAGAATTTGAATAGAAATTCTGAGACCTTGATTGTTAATCAAAAAACTTTCAGCAGTGTAATGATCTATTGCGTATGGTCAAAACCCAGTGGTTTATCAAACTCAGAATCAATCTTCTTTCATAGACGTCTCAGTCCTCAGATCTAAATTCATAGATCCCTCCCTGACCTGAAGAGGAGAAAAGACAGCTGTTGTATTCTAGTCTATTTTTTCCCCCCTCTTGTTTTCTGAATTATTTTAGATAGTTAAATTGTTGTCTGTATATTTAGTTCATCTTTGAAACACCAGATACTAAATGAAACTACTTCTTATGTAGCACGATGCTACATAGTCAGAAAATGAGCCATTCAAGGTGTTTAGAGGAGGCAAATTTAGATAAATACTTATTATTACATTAGAGCACTGGCATCAAAAATTAAAAACATTGATCATTCAGGTTGAAAGTCAGACTGTAGGCAAAAATACTACAGCTAAAGTAAAAGTAACAGCTCATAAAATAAATAAAAATAGCTGAGGTTTTAGTCAAAAATAAAATCAGATTGTGTAAAAATGGACTAACATTGAAGCAGATTAATGAAACATCTTTGTGGATGAAAAAGCTTGCGGTTGCCTTTGTTTAAGACAGCAACACTTCCCACCGTGAGAAATGTGGGCCAGAAATACTTCCTGTTGTCTGTCTGATGTATTAATAATACAACACAGGAACCTCGTCTATGCAAAGCCAACATGTTTTGCACGCGTTGTCATGTGCGTCATGTTACTCTCACTGAGTGCAAGTCAGCAAGAAAACAGGCTGTTCTCAAGGCGGAACAAGGCTGTTTGCAACGGAGCATCGATCCTAATAGGAATGACTTTTAGGCTTCAAAATGTCACTGGGTTTGTAGAATTATTTCATACACCTCGCTGTGAAAAAAAAAAAAAAACACCCTGTTGCCACAGGCCTTGAGTAGTGCTTAGGAACTTCTGAAGGTATTCCTCAAAGGCTGGAATAATAAGGTTAAAGCCAAGTGAAGCCATTTTTAATTACTTAGTTACAGCCAGAGTCCTACAAGAAGCATTTTATCTTATTCCCAAACTACTGCAAAGGCAGAAAGGTCAAACACAGAACTACCAGACATAAAACACCAAGATCCCAATAGGCACTTATCCTAATTAGTCATGTTTTACCTGCAGTGCCTCAGTTAGGAAGTCCAAAGCAGCGACGTCGTGCATGAACATCCAACGGGGAATGACGACTTAATCCTCCGTGGCACCAGAAACTAATTAAAATACAATGTTAGAACATCGTCATGAGTTTGATGTTTTTGCAAATTGTCGTGGTAACAACCTTGCCAAGCAGGATGCAGTCTCCCACTGCCACAGCCTCATGCCTGACTTTCATCATTAAACTGCCCTCATGGGCCGGAGGCTCTGCGAGGCCTGCTGCTGTGGACACGCTCTTGAAAGGAAAGGCTCTTTTCTTTTAGTGCCCCTCTGAAGATGATTTGCATTCAGCCGTTTTAATTGTGTTGTCTGATGTTCAACAGGCCGAGGCAGCTTAAGAGAAAGTTGCTCCTCTCATTTGCATAACTGATTGATAGTCACTGATTTTCTTTTTTTTCCCCCTTGATCTCGCGGCGGTGCCGAGTTCAGAGCGTCGGGGGCGGCTGCGGTGGCTGGAGAGGAGGAGAAGAGGAAAGAGGGGGTAGAGGGGCAGGCAAGAGAATGTGTTCGGCTCAAGGAGGACAAGCTTTTTGTGTTGGATGAAGTCCATTAATAATCAGACAATCAGCTTGAAAACACTCGACTGGCTCTCTCCGTGATTGTAAAAAGTTCAGTAATCTAAGAAAAGGGGCTTTTAGCTCTCACTCCAGGCGCCTGAAATTCACAGCGACTCAGTGCTTTTGGAGCTTCCTGCATAATTTGACAAATGCTTTGTTGAAGTAGGATGTTAAGTAACACACTTACAAGGAGTGGAAAGCTCGTCTTTTGGAGAAAAACAGTTATAGAAATATACGTCTGACGCTGAGTTTTAGCAAGAAAAAGTGACTTTATTATAAACCTACAGGGAGAGAAACAGTCACTTCTGACTCCACTTATGACCTGACTTTGCTGATTTGACAGGGTTTAGCTTCACAGTGGCATGTCTGCTTAATATCAGCTGTTGATAAAGCTGCTCTTTAAATGGGTCACTTTTTGCAGAGAATTATCACTTATGGCTGCTGCACCCATGGGTTTTTATAAAACCTGATAAAGGCTGTCAGCTTGATTAGCTGTCTGGCTCACCGTCTTGGTCGACTGCTCTCTGAACGGCAGCTGTCTGCTTCAGGACGTTGTTTACTCCAAGAAAGCTCAGAAAACTCTCCATGCACTCTCTCTCTCTGTGGCCCAAACCGTCAGAACAAAGTAACTTGTGGTGTTTTAATGGCCCAACCAGAACAAAAGGAGGAGAAATATATGCACTTATAAATAAGTACATATAATCTTTTACTAATAAAAGTTTCTGGAAGGTTATGCTGTTTTGAATATGATGAACTTTAGGTTAGAAAGTTTAGATTTTTTGTTGCTGTTGAGGTGCCCCATGTAGTGGTTGGCAGCTGACACTTTCTTACATTAAGTAGTTTGATTTATTTATCTGCTAAGGTAAAAATGAGGCCAGTTTGAAGGCAGATTTCTACTCTCCTAAAAACTAAATGTCATTGTGTTTTAGACCTAGAAAATGAAGGAATCTTGAAAGTGTTAGATATTCTTTTTACAATGAAAAACAGGTGAACTTAAAGTATCTTCTTAGAATATCCTTGAGGCATCCCTAAAATAGAAACACTGTCATCAGATTTAGGTGATGATATAATGTATGTAACAGAGGGCGGCTGCTGAAAATCGTTTTTGATTATGAAAGAAGAACCTTTTTTAAGGGAACATCTCTAACGGGTGAGTAGATATGTGTTTGGTAACACAGAAAAGGGCAGAGTGAGAACCACTGCTTTATCAGAACTTCCTGATGTATAGTATGTGAGCTCTGTGAAAGAAAGCAGAAGTCACTTCTTCATTTTAAACCTTTTCTCTCAGCAGAGTGAGGCTGATTCAGAGGTAACCTCTGTTATTGAGGCAGGAAGGCGAAAGACAGTGGAAAAAATAAACAATATCATCTGGCAGGGTGTTTTCCACAGGTGGAGACACCCTAAGTCTTGAAAGGCCCTTCAAACGGCGAACATGCAAATTTGTCTGCACAAAAACCGCTGATGTGCAAAAAGCTGCATCTCTTCTTAAAATGGTCATTTGACAGAGGATTTGTTATTTTTAATCCACCTTTAATTTATGTTGACTCAAATACACTGTAGTGCTTATTTCAAATGAAAGCGTTTAAATAGTTTATTTCACAACTCAGTGATAATCGAATACAGAACTTATAAGGAATCAGATCAATGGTGCTAAAATTCTTATCCCCAACCAAGACGAAAAAAATAGTGGAGAAAAAAGACTGAAAATCAGTTTTTCAAATCAATATTATCTATGGATAACATTGCTTCAATTAGTTGTTTTTTTTTTATTATTATTATTGGCTGCTCGCTTTAGGAGTAGAATGAAAGTGTGCCTCAGTTGCATCCACTCTATCCTTCAGCCCTCTTCAGAAGGTGTGGATAAAAGCTGAAATTTCTTTTGGCTTGCTGAATTAGACCTCACAGACTGACTTGGAAACAATGACATTTGCCAGGATTTAATTTCTGAGACTTTTGGGGATTTGTGTAACATTCTACAAGCATAATATCAGACTTGTCTGACTTTTGTCTTCCATCTGTCTTGTGACCTTCTGGTTGCAGCTGGGTTTGACATCTGTGTACAGATTAGAAATGCGAGCCCTGTTAGCTGACTGTGACAGAGTGGAAGAACGACTTGTGCTTCCACAAAGACCCGGGCAATGCCTTCACCCAGAGATCTGACTAAAATCTGAAAGAGATTTAAGCCTCTTTGCCAAAGATAAGTTGTCAAAATACTGGTGGAAAAATGAGAAACTTGGTCAGCAATTATAAGAAGGATTTGAATGCTGTGATGTCAATTATAATGATGATGTTATATTTTGAGATGGCTGCCACGTTCCCTATCAGAAACAAACTTCTTGGTTGAATGAAAATAACTTGAAGTCAAAATCTGCCACCAATATAAATAATATTGGGCTTAACTGCATTCTCCTTGATTGCATAGCTCCGTATTCAACATCAGTGGATAATAACGTCCACCTTTTGTCTTCGGCAGAAGTCCAAACCATCTTGGATTTGCTTCTAACTCTGCCTAAAAAAAAATCATCAGTCTTGGATTAACTCAGTTCTAAATTTCTCCACTTTGGTCACTCCGAATGGAAATCTTATCACCTCAAATTCTCCTGTCAGTCATCGTTTTTTTTTTGTTTGTTTGTTTTTTTGTTTGTTTTGTGAGCATAACCTGCTCTAAACAACACGTGATAGCTGCTCTTACTACAGACATGATGCCACAACAAATATTTGACTCAATTTCCGATCCAAAATCCTCCTGTCCCTGCAGACCTTCCTGTTAAAAAACAAACAACTGAAGACATTAGATCTGTTGTTATTTGTATTTAACCTCTGGTGTTCAGAAAATATCACCTGCTGATAAAGGTCTGAATAAAACATGAAGGAATTTATGTCCATCCGTCACATTGCTCTGTGCACGGTTGACTTATGTGTATCACCCCCATGTTTAAACAAAAACTCACCTTTTAGAGCTCCAGAACCAAATGAGATGCCAGCTCTGTTTTTCCACAATAAAAGAGTATTATCTAAAATTGTTCCAGGTAGACACAACTTTTCTAATGCACAGTTTTCGTCAAACTTGCCAAAATATGATCTACATGCATACACCTTGTTGACACTTGATGTATCATAGTAAATGGGGCTAAAAAAAATGCATTGTTTTTAGTTGCTTATTTGTAAACTCTTATTAAAGTCATCTTTCTTCAACTTTTATTACCCTGCAACATTTTGTGTTGGTTTTTCACATGAATCCTTCTCCTTGGAAACTACATTAAGATTGTGTTTGTGATATAATGAAATGGAGAAAAAGCTCAAGGGCGGTTTAAATACTTTTGCAATCCTCTCCAAATGTGACAACAAGCAGTTTTACAGAGGAATATTTCTGCAGATCAACATTGTGGGTCCAGCTTTTGCTGTGCTGTTCTCCATTAGTTCAGGTGTACACATTTAATCCTGTAGAGGGTCACAGGAGCTATCCTGTCAGCCCCATTCGGTGTGGCAATTTGCTCTAAGTCCTTATCTGGATAAGTCGTCTTTTCCATAACGCCCTGAACCAGCGCACTGATGCAGGCTGGCGTAAAGCACCTAATATGTTTTATCCTCGGTTTTAGTCGAGTTGTTTAGATTTTCCTTATAAAAGAAGCTCATGAAAAACCAACTCTATTAGGGTTTGTTTCCAGATTTAAACGGAAATCATGCTGCAATGTGGACTTGTAAGTTCCTTCAGCCTAGCTAATGCTTCCACTTTATGAGATGTCACTGATTTTAAGGAGGTTCAGTGTGACGCCGTGTATTGGGGAGCACATTTCAGCTCTGGCGCAAAGAAGATTAGCACAGCTGACAGAGCCTTGGGTTTGCCGCTTACATTGTTTACAGATAAAACCATAATCAGCTGAATCAAACCGAATGCGGCAGTCACTTTCAATTTACTTTACGTACAAGGCTAATTCAATTAACTTTCCTTTTTATCATATACTCCCTGAACTGTAGCTGCTCACAGTGTGAGTACAGTCTGTGCTGAAAAACACAGCTGTATCACTGCTGCACCACCTAAAGCAAGAAAGAAATAACACTAATAAAAATATTTTACTGTATATTTGTATGTTTTTTTTTTTAAATTTTTTTAAATGATAGGTGCTTTATCAGAGTGGATTTTTTTTTTTTTTTACAAATTGAGTTCAGATTAGCTTAGTGCTTTAGATGAAAGCCTCCCTCTTGCTGATTGAGCAGTGTTGAGGTAAAAAGCTGACTCTGAGACCTGGGAACGCCAAGTCCGTCTACCAGGGTGAGTCAGGCACATCATCTTTTCAAAACTCAGCCTTTTGAATAATACATGCGGGCTATAGACGCACGCATCAGCTGCCTCCGTGGCATTTCTTCTCCCCTACAGTCAAACTGCAGGCAGCCCATCTGCACCCATCTACTGTGAGAAAGCAGCCAACAGCACAACTGCAACAAAATACCCTCGATGCTGAACAGTTCTGTTTATAGGGAAAAAAAATAAAAAATTGTCAGCAGTGGATGTCTGCCTGAGGTCAAAGCTGGTGGTTCATCGCCTAAGTTTCTTTTTCTTTTGAGTGCCAAAGATAAACAGTGTTTTTAACACTTTCACTGTTAATTTATTATTTTTGAAATTAAGTTATTGTTTCATTTTTTGTACCTTGGAAGCAGTATGTGAGGGTAGCGTCTGTGCAGCTGAGAACACGGATAAACGATATGTAGAGTATTTCGATTGAGCTTATGTTTTTTCTACTTTTCTTATTCTCTTTTTACATCTTATATTTGTTGTTTTATTTATTTATTTATTTATTTATTTCACATCTTTGTGTTTTATTTCTGTATGCTTTTTTGTCATATTGTCAAGCGACTTTCAGACTGCTATGTTGGCCAGATATTTTCTTCACCAGCCATGCTCAGAGATGCTGCAGTGAGGATGACAAGTTTACACACCCGGTTCTGTTCACTGAGTGGTGAAATAAAAAGATCTGAACCACAGCAGGGCATTCTGCTTCTTCTGTTAACGTGGTTTCCCGGTGCTGGAAAACGGAATTGGCTGGGAGTTTCCAAACTCCCTGGACAGTTTTCTTTTGTTTTTGTTTTTTTGTTTTTAAACTTAATCTTATTTGTTTCTTCAGGAATTATTATTTTTAGCCACTAACAAATTTCAGTTTTGCTTGAAATTGTGATGGGATCATTCCTAGTGTGGGTAAGGAATTCATTATCTGACTTAATTTTAATTATGAAGCTAAATTAAGCCAATTTCTTCACTAACATACATTACCATAACTTAACACTCAGTTATATAATACTCAGCCTTTCTTTTACAACAGCTTCTCTTACTCATGCAATAGGATGTCTCCTCTTCTCTAACTAGAAGTATTTGATGACAAGAACCCGAGACTGGAAATCAGTTCTGATTTATCTTAATTTTTTTTTGAAATTTTATGGGATTTGAGTTTAGAGCCAAATTTGGTATAGTCCCTAATCCCACAGTCTTCTTAATACTTTCCTATGTTTATATCAACAACAGCCATGTATTAATGGTGATAATCAATAATTTTAACATTTTAAATGTGCTTGAAACTGAAAATACGATGTTGTACAGAAACGTCTCAAAGTTTACATGAAAAACATGTAGGAAGGAATTCTGTTTGCGTTTCTGCTTACTTTGTTCAATCTACTATTAGCTTGAATAAAATGTATTACACTTTAAATCCTCAGGCAGGATTTCATAAACAGGCTAAAACCAAAATTCACGTGAAAATAGAATATAATAGAATAGAATTTTCTCCTGGGGAAATAGAGTGTTTACGTACATTTATGAGTTCATACTAAATAAAATAAAATAGGTACTATCCTGGAACATAAAATAAACAAGGTTAGACAAACAATGCAGTCAAAAATACCAGATGCAGTTTTATCAAAATGTACAAGTGAAATAGGAAAATGAAAACACCATACACAAAGTGTGAAATAAATAAGAGGAGTGATGGTTACAGTCTAAGAGGCACCGGGAGGAACTTATGATAACACTCCTTTGTAAATCTGTTGCAGCCAAATGTTTGTTTTTATGGTTGCAGCTTTCTCTGTTATTTTATCTTTTGTCGTTTGGCTCGAGCCAAATTAATCTAATGATCTTACATAAACTGTTGGGCCATGGCAAAGATCAGAGGACCACCGCTGCTACATGCCTGTGTCTGAGGTTGCTCATTATTTTTGTCCGCACTTTTATTTATTTTTTTTTAAACTCTGTGGTTGCATGAATACACCTTTGAAAGAGCAGGCAGAAAACTAAAAATAAAAGCCCAGCTTCTGCTGCACTGCTTCATTATTTTTTTTTTACAAAAGAAAGCCCCACCAAATTAGGTGGCAGGGACTGTCACTGTTTGCTTGTTCTGCTTCATAACTCACTGCGGCTCCAGTTGGCTCATAATGCTCTCGTCAATGCTGCTGTCTTAAGACTGCCGCAGACAAATGAAAATGCTGAAGAACGTGATGCTAGAAATCCAATTTTAACTTCAGAATGAAGAGCATTAAACCCACAACTCTGGCTTCTGTTCTCGTATAACTTGGGGGAAACAGCGAAAACAGCAAAAATCAGGAATTACGCCTGAGAAAGAAGACTTGAGCAGCTGCAGAAGGAGTCTGTTATCTGCAATCTTTCGGGCGAAATAAGACCTTCAAACCACAACCTGATCCTCTAAATACTGTCAGCTTGCTAATAAACTGTCTTTTTTCAATTAGCACCTATCAGACTTTCCGACGATAACACAGAAGCAATTACATGCTGTGCTGCTGATAACTCTTCCGTCCTCCTCCCTCTACATCACTGCCACCCCGAGGCTTTTTGTTCCCTCACCAGGACAAGGTATCACTTTGAATAATCAGTTCTGAAACTGCGTCAGAGATAACAGGTCAGCCAGTTTCCTGGAGGCCATGTTGGTGTTTGTGTGTCTTAGCAAGAGGTGCTGATGGCAGTTTTGGAGGCTAGACGAGCAAAGGTCAACCTGTGGTTTCATCTTTTAACACTTGGTTTCACAAATTATCATCTTTTTTGGGGGGTTTTCTCGGTTAATGCCTTGTGTTTTTTTTTTTCTTACATGTCCACTAGAACTACATTATCTTGTCCAAAATATTACTAATTTGACTTCACACATTTATGAACTTGTGTGACATCCAATTATTATTCCATGGGGTTCCAGTCTCTGCAGTTATTTACGGCTTCAGCTTTTTAGGGAAGGATTTCCACAAGGTTTCAGCGTGTTTATGAGAATTCTTGACCATTTATCCAGAAGCAAATATGTGAGGTCAGACACTGATGTTAAAAAAAAAATCTACCTGTCACTTATTCTCTCACTAATATTTGTTGAAGAAGTCTGAATGGATCGGCACACAATTTGGGTAAGAGATTTAGCAAGATAATGTATTTTCATAATTTGTGGATCCTTTCTCTTTGTATTTGTTTGTATGTAATGATCAGCAAAAACCAAACATAACATGCATAATTTTACAAGAGACACAATCAGCTTGCATCTATTATCTCCTGCTAATCAGAGTATTAAAAGCTGAAATGAGCTTCCTGTGTGGAGTGGCCAGGCTCAGCCTTTGGAAATACATTTTAGAGCTTGTAAATCCACGGTGAGATCAAAATAGAGCTGCAACATCAAAAAAGTACTCAAGATGATTCTGTCAGCAGAAGTTTCTATTCATCCTTTCGGTTTTATGGTCCTTTGCCGCTGAGATGAGTTCCCTCTCTTTAAAAAAAAAAAAATATCAGATCTCCTGGATGAAAGCCACTGTGCAACTTTTAAAAAGTATAAAAATAAAAACAGTTGGACAGCTGATGCCTTTGGTGTTTGTACTGACAAGTATTTGAGTCGTATCTACTCCTCTACATGTTTTCACTATATTAAATTACTAATAGTCACTGATTTGTTTTTAAAAGCATGATAAGTTAAAAATATGTACTTAACGTATGTTTTCTTTGTTGTCAGTGAATCAGATGCCATTGAAAACATTACTTTCTCTTAAAAGGGTGACACATTTGTAGGAAATTTGAGATCGTGAGCTGCACCCATATAAACACTTTTTCAAATCCTATCAACCCACACCAAACAGTTTTTGGTGGAGGCAACGTGATAGTATGGATGGGCAGCTCTCTCTCACTATGGAAAAGCAAGACTTGACATCAGAGAATGCATGTCAAGGTGGGAGTTTGCTCCCAGTGGAAATCGTAGAACTCCACAATCTAGAACTGAGCTCTATTCTCCACAGAGTGGGATTTACTACAGACTACCTCAAGAATTTGGAGGATTTGTGGAGTTTAATCCCAATAAACATTTTAGGGATCAGCTTTGGTCTCTTGCTGTTTATCCCAGAGTGACAAACACATTTGGCTGACTGGTGACCATTGGTGGTTTGAAGGTTAGGATGTCATCCCACAGTAGTGAGTGACGAGCTGGAGACCAACATGAGGAAGAGGTTCCAGGCTGTTATGGCTTACTAATGCACCGCTGATTCCTCTGTTTGGTAAATAGCTAATTTGCTAAATTGTGAACTTCAATCACCCAATCCAAATAATAACCCCATATAATGATCAATAGGAGATTAAGCTGTGTGACATTGGCAGAGGAACATTTGGGATGTTTTTCCTATGTGCAGCCAACATATTTAACTGCTCTTGCAGTTAAAGTGGCACCATTTAAAGGTGAATACAGGTTTTCCAACAGAATAGGTTTGATAAGAACCATTATTACCAAACAAAATAATCCACCAGACACTGATTTCCTCACCTTTTATGCTAATGTTATGTCAAAAGTTCAACCCTGCTGACTAAGAAATGTTGTTACTTGTTTTTACTTTAAAATCAGGCTCAGAATGGCAGAGAACGAGAGCATGTGAGCTGCCTGCAGGTCCTGGAAACAAGGCTTCAGGATGCAGCAGAGCTGAATAAGTAGAGTGGGTGACTGCAGCTATTAACCTGGAGCAGTTTCAGCTTTGACAGATAACAGAGACCTGCCTCTAACTAATGATGCACCACAGTCACAGCAACAACTGGCAGCCTACTTGTGAGCAGAAAGATTGGAAATTAACTACGTTTAAGCCAGAACCCCGGCCAATCAGCCATAACGTGGATTTTTATTTTTTTATTTTTTTCTGGAAGCAAACAAGGAGGATAAACAGTTCAACAGGAAAACGGTAATTGTCTCATTTGGCAGCCTTGCAATGGTAATTATGACTTTCCAAGCAGGTGTGTATAGCCTTAAGTGATGAGGCAACTCATCTCTTGCGTCAGTCATCATTTACATTCAAACAATTCAGCCGAATTTTTCCCCCCAGCTCTTTCTTTGTCTACACTGTTTTGGGAAATGGAACAAAGAAGGGGGAAAAAAAAAAAAAACACTTCTCGCTTGAGGCCAATTTGTCTGAGTGGGGAGGACAAAAAGTGATGCTGGATGCATTTATCAAATATGGCAATTTGCTTAATGGACTCTGACAAAGCCATTGGCGCTCTTTATTTAGATGCAGATGACTTCCTCCATACTGGCTTCCTCTGTCACAGCTACAAGCGCCTGTTAGGGAGGAGAGAAGGAAGCGCCCTCCTGTTTTAACAGACCCACAGTTAATCACCAACGCAGCCTGTCGGTATATGAGACTGACAGACTACACTGCTTCCTGTGGCTCACACAGTTTCTCATTTCGCATAAAATCTTTTTTGTAATGCAGCAAAACAGAAAGCAAACAATCGCTCAGTTAAAATTGCGCCACCAGTTTTGAGATGCACCAGAAAAAATGGAGAGGACCAGTGGAAAAGTCTAAAACGTTGTCGGTGAATTATCACATTCAACACACCACTGCTAAGGAGCATCACTGAAGCTCATAAATGCAGCTTCCTGAGTTAATATCTTCACTTCTTTTAGTTCGACGCTGCTTAATATTGTTGACCACGACTGGATGGCAGAGGAAATTAGGCTGTTTTGTATTCAACTGCTGTTTTGCTTACAGGAAAGTTTTTAGTCCTGGAGGAGCTGATAAGAATGCAACCAGCAAACTGGAGGCACATTAGTTTTCTGCTATTAAAAAAAACTCACAGAGCCTTAGTCTTTGCTGCTGGATATTCATCTATTTAATCACACAGTAGGGCATAAGAACCGCAGCTCGTGTTGTTCGAATCTCATCTCTAAAGGAATATCCCATGGCTACGGTGTGAAAGTATGTGAAATTCTGAAAATATTCACAGTTTGCTTATTTAATTAACTAAATGTCCGTGTTTCCTCCAATTTAGCATTAAAAATATTACATAATTCATCAGGTGTGTTGCAGAATCGTATGCAGCATGTTACAATTTGCGACATCTTGCAAAGGTATTTATTCTGCTTTTTCATATTTATTCACATTAGTCATAAGCCTAAAAAAATTTCAAAACATTTTGCCCGACATGCAAACACACAGTTGTGAATAACTGTGACGTAGAAGGAAAATGATACTTTGTTTTTACAATTTTGTGTCAACTGAAAATTCAGACAGTCGTTTTTATTCTGCCCTCATTTACTCTGATGCCCCTAATGAAGATTAAGTTCAACTAACTACTTTGCTCTGAATTTTCTGCTCATTCCTCTTTACAAACTAAATCTTAGTGTAACTGAATCTAGTGCTTATGTGAACAGCAATTCCAAATCTCACCACAGAATCTGATTAGATTTAGTTCTGTACTTTGACTAGGTTCTGACCATTGTCCCCCATTTTCCTCCCTTCTGAAGTTAAGCATTCCTACGGCATGATGCTGACACCATTTATGCTACATGCCTACTTTTTCCATCTTCCATTTGAATACTGCTCTGTGAGATTTCCAATGCTTGAGATGTTGTTTTATAACCAGATCCTGCCTTAAACACCCAGGGTTTGTTCCCCTCTTAATCTTCATGATGACGTTTGTTCACTGATGTTCTCTAACAAACTTGTGATGCCTCACAAATTGAAAGGGTCTGAATAATTTTTCAAAGTGCTCTTTGTGTCCTGGAGTTGCAGTTTTTTAAAGCTCATTAGTGTGCCTCTAATTCAGGGCTGTTTGGAGTCTTAATCTCACTTAAAACCTGCTATACATCATCAAAGACAAAGGGAGGTTGGAGTCGTGATTCTGATCTTTGCTTAAAGCTGAAAGCGTGAGCATCATGAATGGTGCAAACGATCAATTGGGAAAATGCTGTTCTCCTTAAAAACGTGCACAGTTGAATGGAAATGCATTTTTTAGGGCGGGGGAGAAATCCTGTCGAAGACTTTGCAGTTGATACTAAAGGACATAATCTTCTGTTGCTTCGAAGCCTTCAGCGCCGATATTAATCAAATAATTACATGCAGATTAGTCAATAATTAGGATAATTGTTATTTGCAGCCCAGCTGTTCTATGAAAAAAGCAGAAGTTGCTAAGATTCGTGTTGGTTGGGAAAAAAAAGACAGAAGTGAAAACCAACTGGGATATTCATACATTTGTTTTTTTGAGTAATTAGACTCAGGTCCTTTGGGGCTCAGTTTACAGCTGAGATGATGAAGCATTTTGCAAAAATAAATAGAGCACACTTAAATATAACTTCTGCTTCCTCCGATTCACTAATGGAGACTAATCCTCAGAACTATGGATGCTTTAAATCCATGTCTCTCCGTACCTCGGAGAGATTAACAGCAGTCTGCAGGGGGAGAGTTCACATCAGTGCTGGGGATCTACCGAGAGGCTGCTAAATGGTTCATGGACGCCTCCAGCATCAGTATGGAAACCAAATTCAAGCAGAGACCTTCAAAGACAGTCAGACAAATGGCCTGTGGCAGAGACTCTTACATCCCGCATAAAGAGCTTCTCTAAATTCAGCCGAGGGTCAGTGGCGGAGCGCCGTTAGATTTAAGGTAGTGTGTTTGATGTTAATGAGCCGCAAAGTTTTTAGGCTAGGAGAGAAATGAGTCTTTCTTTTAAGATCTAATTTGAGCAGACGGATGTACAGAAGTTTGCTAGTTACTCCACAAGGGACCTAAATGAGTCAGACATTATTTTGAAACCAATTATTTGATGCAAAAAGGTGTAATATGAAGGATAAGCTTAGTGCACCATTACTCTGTCCAAGGGAAAACAAGGCCTGTTAACTGGAAGTGTGCGTGTCCACTCTTCATGCAGATGTGTTGCTTTAAATAGTAAAACAATGCCTTTATGCACATCAGAATAGTCCATCTACAGTTTGCATATCTGGACCTCACATCTGCAGGCAGCACACATTACTGATGACATCTGATGACACAGAGGTCGATGGTTTAATAGGCCGCCAGAGACGAAAGCATCAAATCAGTGTTTGTCGTTGACTTGATAAGACAAAAGCAATCACCGCCGTGCATCTCTCTAATGAAATGAAACAGGAAAACGCAGGATCCTATGTAGAGCAGTGAGCGAATGCTTGTTTGTTGGAACAAGGGCTTTATCAGGACGCTGTCACAGCTGGCACGATGGAGGGACATGATTGTTGGCCCCATCTGGATGCGTAATGGGCTCAGAGTGAGAGCCGTGGGGTTACAAATACAAACCTTACAAACCAAATTAACTACCTACAATCCCCGGCAAAGGTACCCACATTTATCTTATTGCAACCTCAGACTTCTGGGTATTTGAATGGGGTTTTAAGTGACCAACTCAAAAAGTGCATAATTTCATATTCATTTTTTTTTTAAATAGCCCAAGCTCAGTCAGATTGGATGGAAGGTCTCTGCTAAGAATCCCAATTATATTTTAAATCTTGGCTTTTACTGATCTAAACAACCACGTCTTCAAAGATTTGCAGTCACAACAAGCTTCTTCTGTTTTCAGTGTATTCAGTAGTCATCTGTGAGATATTGAAAGCTCAGAATATTGTTTAACAACCTAATGATGTGGGCTTTTTTTTTTTTTTTGCTTTGAACTTCTCCCTAACCTGTTTGGTGCTTTTTCAGTCATCTTGTCTGGTCACAAATATCCACTAATATTCAGGACAATTGCTTAGAATTGATTTTATTTAGAGGGAGTCAGAATATGGATATGCACCACACCATTTAGGAACAGCAAACAATGCACAGTTTTACCTTTGCACTACTTTGTGTCTCAGTACCAGTTCGTTGGGGTAACGTGACAAAATGTGGAGGAGTTCAAGGGAGACGGAAACTTTCTCAAGGCGCTGCAAACGTGGAAAGCAGAAAACAGTGACTTACGGGGAAAACATGACATAAAAACACAGGATTCTTCTTTCAGAGTGTCCCATTTTAAAATGTTCTGTCCCACTTGCTGTCACTGTTCACTCTGATTTGTCCTTTTGAAGAATTACTCCAGTTCTAATGGCTGTTTCCATGTGCCTTCTTCATGACAGAGGAGGCTGTGGAGCCGAACAGCTTAAGTGCAGCAGTTCATTGAAATTCATGTGGGAAGAGCCTGGAAAAGAGTTCGGATGAAGGCCAATTTCACCATATAAATAAACAGCGCAGAGTGAGAAAGTACGAGAGCTCCGGTGTTATTTTTGATTCCACTGCTTCGGTTTTTTTCTCAGAAACACGGAACATCAAGACTGGGCAGAGACTGAGGCATAGCAGCAAAAGCTGAGAGAGACATGAGGTAACACTTCAGGTTCACTCTGAGTGTGAATGTGGTAGTACCATCAGCCGCAAATATAAAAGCTAAACTGTCGTGTTTTAAAGTTGGCCGTGTTTTCACCTGCATTCATTGTGAATATTTCTAAATAGATGTGTGCATGAAAGGTTTCTTGGAAGTGTTTCCTCTCTGCATCATAAAAAAGGCATGCAAGACGAGAAAATGTCAACGTGACTTTCAGGCTTTAGTGCAGCAACACTTCAGACAGGCGTTAAAACTACACCCTTTGGTCATGCTTTTGGGATTTTAATGATCTCTTTGAACCATTCTTCTTTTTTATGAGTCTAATAATAATGCTACAAAATTTTTTTATGAAATCAAGACATGGCTACACAAGATTGAGTTTATCGTGAATATCGAACTAGAACTTCTGCTTTTGCTTTTTCAGATCATTGTGCAAATTTTAATGCATAACCTGAGTAAATACAAAAAGCTGTTCCCAGAATGATTATTTCATTTCTTAAAGAATAGATATTCCAAACCAACCTAACTTAGTGAGAAAAAGTAATATCTCTCCCCAGCCTTGGTAAACCTTTAATTAACTGTAGTTAACCACTTTTTTTTTATTTTATTTTATTTATTTTTTATTTTTTGGAAGCATAGTTCAAGTTCAGTAGCCACACACTGGACTGATTAATCCCAGAACTGTAGAATCAAGAAATAATCAAAATAGAACCTACATAACTGCATGAAGTAGCCTCAACAAACCACTCTAATAGAGCAGATATGTTGAATTAGAGCATCAGTTATTGACAAAACTTTTGTCATTCACTTTTTCTTGGTACTCACTGACACCAGAGATTACAAAATCTGTCTCATAATCAGTTTACTAAAAGCTCTAATGTCAGTTCTGTAATTTTTTTAACCGTTAACTTTTACTTCCAAGTTGCTTAATGCATACTTTCTAAACTTTTGTAGATCACAATGAGTCTTATATCTTGTATTCAAAAGCTCCAGACCAATAGCCTTTCTTTAGTTTAGATTTTTTTTTCTTTGATTTGAGGCACTCTGGTGTAATTACAGTTCTGCACTCACCATGAACATTTTTAAAGTTTGCGTGCAGAATTTTGCTTGTTGTTCAGAAACAGCTTGTTGTTCAGAATCATCTTAGCACATATACAACATGCAATATGTTTCCCGTTGAGCAACATGTACACTATGATGAAGTGTGCAATGAACACTGACTGTTACAGTATGTGAAAGCAGTCCAAATCTCACAAAGCAAAGACACCCATCAGTAACACCTATCGGTCTGGAAATTTTAGAAAGCGCTTTAGGTCTCACAAACCCACAGTGAGAGCCAGCATCCACAAAGGATGAGGAAAATTACCTTGCAGGAACATCCAACTGTGTCAAGGTTTCAACAATCTGACCCAAACTTTCACCTTTAGATGAAAGAGAAGTGGTTTTAAAGTTGAGGAACAATACAATAACCACCAAGACTACAGGGAATTGAGCACAAGAAACTGCTGAAAACACCGGCGTCGCTGTCCAAATGAGGGACGGTTTCAGATGATATCAGACGGAGACCGTCCTGGCGACTAAAAAACTGGCTGCTTAAAGATGGACAGAAATGTTAGACCCATACAGACATTACTTATTATAATATCAGTATTTACAAATATTATTGTAATTGAAGTAGTCAGAGTAAAGACTTCAAATCTCACCACACTGAAGCTGCCAGTCCATCACAAGGCAAAACAGAGACCCACAGGACAAACAACCGTACACACCCACACTTAAAGTTGAGGACAATTTAGAGAGAGAAGTTCACCTAACAATGATGTTTTTGGACTGTAGGAGAAAAATACCTGTGGAGAAGCAATGCATGAACAGGGAGAACACACAGACTCCATGCAGAAAGAAGCCAGTCTGGAATTCGAACAAGTTGCAAGAAAACCAATTTTATATAAATATATATATATAATTTTTTTTTTTTTTCAGGTAAACTAGTGTCATTGTATTTCCTTTTTGATTCAACAATTATTTCAAGCTGCAAACATTTTTGTTCAGAAAAGCTGAAAAAGTTTGGAAACCAACTAACCACAAAGATAGTTTGAATTTCTAAAATAAAACTCGACCTCTCACCACATTCCGTAACTAATATGTACCAGAAGAAGAAGGTGTAAAAAGACCTCCAGGGTCAGAAGACTTTGCTACACAAGTTATGGCATAGTTTTGCAGGTAATATCTTATTTCTATTCACAGCTACACTCTCTTTCATCTACACCTCGGATTTGAGTTCAACGTCAAATCTGAACTCTATGTTGCCTTTTTTCCATTAGAAATGGGTATGTGTGAACCAAAGTGAACTAAAGGAACCTTCCCCTGTTTCAGGATAGACTTTATTCCATGGCATATCTTGACAACAATATGAATACCTGCAGCTTTACTTCAACTGATATGGTTGTGTAGGTTAATTATATTAATAAGGTGAACTGAAAAAGTATTCACGTGTCACCTGATTCCCTTTCTTTGCCCCCGATAGTCAATTCGAAACAATTTTCAACTGATTATTGAAATGATTTTCAATAGTCAATTTTATAAATAAAATCTGAAAAGTGTGGCATAAGCAAAACATCACCATGGTCGCATTTTATCCTTTCTATTGCACCTGACTGAGCTTGCTATTTACACGGAAAACATTTTCAGTCAAACGTGCAACAGTGGAAGAGACATACCACAAAAGACTTCAAGCTGTAAAATCAAGAGGGAGGTTCGCTGTAAACCATGATAACGATGATCTTCAGAAATAAACAGTAAATAAAGGGTGTCTTCTAAATTGAGAGAGATGGACAACAATGACCCCTGGCGGACATGGAAATATGTGCAAGTGCAAAGGTCCGGAAGTTAAAATAAATAGAGAGCAACAAACAGTTGTGAAATTGCACTGTTGACTGAAAACGCTTCATTTTTAAATCAATAACATTTATAATGGCATGGCATTAATAATGGCTAAAACTTAAACTAACAAACTTGCTCAGGGTCGGATAAAACTGTTGCTTAGCAACCAGTCGTCAAACAATCGCTTGCGTGGCCCACAGAACAAGAAAAAGAACTGAATGCTTTAAGCTACCGTAAAAATAACAAATTCAGAGAGTTTTCTGTTTTGCTTTGCCATTAGTTTTATAATTTTTTTATATCGTTTCCTGTAAATACAGCTTCATCTACAAATGGCAGGGAAGAAGAAAGAGGCAAGCCTGCAGGTTGGATAGAGACCAAATAGTTTATGTTAGTATCTCTACCTTCATTAGTCTTTAATTTGTAATTTTGTTGTTCAGGCATCAGTTATGAACCAAGAACAATGGGAGGAAATGCTTACTACCAAAGGTTTGACAGGTAAGCTTTAAAAGGTTGCTTGTGGTTGTGTGTCCCTCCTTTTTGTGTCTTTAAAGTTTTTGTTTAAATCTATAACAGATAGGCGGAAAGTAACTAATTACATTTACTCAAATTACTATAATTAAGCACAGTTTTTCTGCACCTCTACTTTTTAAAGTTGTTTAAAAATCTTTAATGTACAATTTTAACGAGGTACTTGTCCCATTTTACACCAGTTTGTTTACTCGTTCCACCTTGGCTGACAGAGATGCCCAGTTATGCGTTGTATTATGCTGCCCCCTTGTGTTCTTGGGTATAACTGCAGACGGAATCGATGCACCATCACTAATCTTTTAAGTTTTTTGTCTCAAATACAGAGAAGAACAGAATGAATTGACAGCCCTGGTAAAGACGTGTAGAAAGTTTTTACGTAAATAAATTAATCATGAATTACAGTGTCATTGATTCACGTGGACATTTTTGGGGAAAAGAACGTTTTAATGTGAGGCAAAGGCTCCCATGTTAAGAAATTGTTTATTTTAACAAAACTACAGATTTCCCGAGAAATTTCAATTATTATCCTACTGTGAAAATACATGAATCTAGTTTTATCCTTTTGGTATCAGAAAGTTTGTCCAGGTACTGTCACTGTTCTCCTTGTAGTTGTGGATGTTTACCAGCAGTGGTGCGGCCCCTGTCGAGCAGTGGTTAGTCTCCTCCGAAAGATAAAGAACGAACTCAGTGATGACCTGCTGCATTTTGCCACTGTGAGCTGCGTTTTAGTTTCAAAATGTATATCTTTCAAACTTGAAGGCGACACTAGCAGAGGAGCATCGTTTCATGTGTTTGTGTGACACAGGCGGAAGCTGACAGCATCGATGCCCTGGAGAAGTATCGAGGAAAATGCGAACCCACCTTCCTTTTCTTTGGAGTCAGTGTGTGTTTCTGCGACTTCTGTCTGCATGCTTACACTTGTTTGAATATTTATACATTTTTATGATGTATTTTCTAAAAATTCCACATAAATGGCATATTCAGTTCCATTTGTACTCCAATTCACAGTGTTTTTCTATTTTTACCATTCTACAAATTGGCTCACCAACTGTCCCAGTTTATATTTTCTCTTTTCCCAGGTCAGAATCACTAATTATTTTGTGTCCTGATTTAACTTAACAGAGTTATACTTATTTACTTAAGTCTGTAGGCTGCAGTAAACAGAGGTTTTATATTTGAACTAAATGTGCTGACTGGCTGGGTTTGTGCTGCATGAGCAGGGTGGGGAGTTGGTGGCTGTGCTGCGAGGGGCCAACGCTCCGATGCTCCAGAGGATGATTGTGGAGGAGCTGGCCAAGGAAAAGCTGGTCATGGAGCAAGGCAGTGGTCGCAAAGTGGTGAGCAGTAGAACAATGATAGGCACTTGCCCTGCTGCTTGAAGATAATATTACTTTAGAGCTTTTAAAAAAAAAACTATAAATCATGCTTTTTTTCCCCCCCTGCTGTTTCAAAATGAATGTTTTTTGTTGTGATTTATGAGCAATGGCAGAATCAGGTGAGCAATGATTTTGTGATTTACATAAACATATTTAAAAGTTGTGTTTCTGTCTCAGGTGAAAGATTTTGGTCTCTTGGATGAAGAGAAGAGAGAGGAGAAAGAGCTTCAGCAGCCACAAAATGAAGAAAGTGTAATTGGTATTTTGTGAAAGCAATGTTTTGTACGGTTCATCTCTGTAGCTTCCAGTCTCCTGGTGACTTTTTTTTTTTAAACTTTGCACAGTTTTGCATCTTAACAGCAATAATGACCGCCATTCAAACTCTTCTCTGTTTCCGCATAGTTCCTGCCAGTAAATCCTACACAGTTGCCATCATTAAGCCTGACGCAGTTGCTCATGGCAAGGCAAATGAGATCATTATGAAGGTACAGAGAGATTAACCATGTTCACACTCCAAGAAGACAAGATTTTCTCGAGCCCTCCTGCTGGCATTCATCCATTCTGTTGATGCTTCTCCTTCTGGATAGATTCAAGACGCCGGGTTTGAGATTCTTGCACACGAGGAGCGCACTCTGACTGAAACGGAGGCTCGAGATTTTTACCAGCATAAAGCAGCGGAGGTACGCTGTAATGGCACAAATTACGAGGGTAGCGCAGCATATGGCGAGGAAAGCACATACAGCATCACTCATAGGAAAATCACGTTAAGCCGAGAAAAACTGATGATGGTGCAGTGAATGTTTGTGCGGTGGGGGGAATTGATATTCTAAATCAACATACGAATGGGAGAGTGAAAAAAAAAATACATTTGACACCCATCTGCGTTCCCTCACAGGGCTTAAAATAGAGCTGCTGAGTAAGCAATTGTTCGATTGCTTATTGTGCTGTTTGTTACAAGACCAAACTGGGATTCATCTGAGCAGTATACTGTATATATA